>NC_087345.1:109161080-109464111 GCF_030014295.1 Loxodonta africana | reverse complement strand
TCTGATGTAATGTGATTACCTCCGCCATGAAATCTATTGTGAGCAGCCAATCAGTCAAAAGGGAAACTCCTTGGGGTTGTGAGCTGCATCCAATATAGGTGGACTTTCCGGCAAACCTCGTCAGCTTTTTCTCACTCTGGATCCTGCAGCTGGCTCCTGTTCGCCTGATCTCCAGTTCTTGGGACTTAAGCTAGCAGTTTACCTGCCATCTTGCCTGTCAATCTTGGGATTCATTGAGCTTCATAGCCTATAAGCCAGAGGTCTGCTATCTGATTTGCTGATCTTAGGTTCGCCAGCCCCTGCAGCCTTCAGCCTGATCCATGGATTTGGGACTTTCCAGCCTCTGCAACTGCATGAATCATTTCCTTGATATAATCTCTCTACAAATATATTTATACACTTAACTGATTTTGCTTCTCTAGAATCCGGCCTAAGACACTAACCAAAGTGGAAGATGTGGAACATAAGACACCATCGTTATGATTAACATCATTTAAAAACATTAATTCACAATCTTCAAAAACAGTGTTGTGTTAGTCCCTACCCTCTAAGAGCTTAAAATTTAATATAGAACATGCTGACATCATACGTACTAACAAGCAAGAGTCATAGAGGAAAAAAAAAAAAAAAGCATTGCTGAAGTAATTGGCAGGCAGTATAAGTTAAAATGCACGATCCTGAGTGGTTTGGGGAGGTGGGTAAGGCGCATAAACAAGGAATCCACAGGAATCTGTGGTTCAAAAGAAGAAACAATCTTCTTAATGCAAAAAGTTTACCTTCAAAGATGAGAAGGCAGAGGGGGACAGGAGCTGGTTGAATGGACACGGGGAATACAGGGTGGAGAGGAGGAGTGTGCTGTTTCATTAGGGGAGAGCAGTTAGGAGTACACAAGGTGTGTATAAGTTTTTGTATTAGAGACTGACTTGATTTGTAAACTTTCACCTAAACCACAATAAATTGTCCTAGTGTGACTGTTGTTGGTTCCAGAAAATCACATTGTTTTACATAGAGCAATGGCTACGGGTATGCAAGGCTATGAGATTATAAGTCATAATACAAATCTTTATTCCTTAGAATAAAATTTCAGTGTTGTCTGTGGATTTAATCAAAGTGTTTAATCAAAGCTACTCAACTCTTTGGAAAATATTGTGGTATTTAGAATCCAATTTAACAAATGTACTAATTATCATGCTAGACAGTTATAGTTCATGACAATGAGACCCTTTGGTCTGAAGTCTCGAACAATAAATTTGGTTCAAATTTGCTGTCACCAAATGACTTTTCCTAGTTATAGTTATGTTTCTGAGCCCTTAAACCAGATGTCTAGGCATTTTGATAATATGCTGTATTATTCTCAGAAATTCCATCCCGAACCCAGGACTTCGTTCAGGGGGGTTTTAATTCAAATCTGTTTGTTGTTTATTAAACAGGGATTTTAATTTAGGTCCTGTTTCATTGCTTAATTGCAAAAAGAAATACTATCAACTCCACTTCACATTCTACCGTAAGAAGGTAGAACTGTAGAAAAGTGGAAATGCATATCCCATCTTTTGTAGACAACTTTGGCCTTCCTTCTAATTTTCTTCTGTCAATCTTTTTTTTTTTTTTTTTTTTACCTTTTATGAGAAATTTCATTTTTACATATTAAAAGTATGATTGGCTATGTACATACATGTGAAAATACATTTAAATATTTGGAGATATTAAATATGTATATATGTGTATGTATGAATATGTGTGTGTGTGTATACATACATATAGAGTGTGTATGTGACTGCATAGGCTTTATATAAAAGCATTATAAGTTCAAAGCATTATTATATATGTTAATAATTGACAATATTTTGATTGTGCCATAGTATCCATCGGAATTTCTGGAACACCTTAAAACACATTAAGATTCTATAAAAATGAAGGATAGCAATAGTCCTCTACAGAAAAGTAATTCAGAGGTGAGAAATAGTAGCTATCTAGGATATATAACCAAACCATAGTGTTAAAGTTCCTTCCTAAATGTATGCTGACCATATTTTTTAGATACATATCTTAAAATATATGAAACAAGTATTTTTCTCATTTTACAAAAAAAATGTTAATAATCCTAGTGAAACTGATAGTGGGCGTGTGACAGCACGATGCTCTGAATATGGGCTATCTGAAAGAGGTTCAGTTTGCCACATTTTTTCCAAGTTAAGCAATTAGGATGAAAGCACATGGATTGCAGCCTATTTGATTTGCACATTTGTGGAACTTGTCATGTAGGAATGTGTTCTTTGCATAATTTTTAAAAAATCTTTCCTGTGTCCCCAGATTAACCATGCTCATTATAGAACAGTTAGATAATATAGAAAAGTATGGAGAAAAAAGCAAAAACACCTGTAATCCTACAACTAGATCCCTACTGGCAATATTTCAGTGCATTTATTTCCTGTCATTTTTTCTAAACACACAAAAATATAAACGTGTACATATAAAAATAAGATCATATAACACTCTATTGTTCTGCTTTTGAGAAAAGGCCCTACTTCATTATGAACTCTTATTTATCTCTGTGCTTTTGATCCATAATTCTGGAATGTCGTTTCCTTTTTCTACCTGTTGACATCCTACTCATTCTTCATATTAGAATAAATGTGTTCTTTCTGAGAGAGCCTTCTGGGGCCCCTCCACTTTCTCCTAGCTGAGCATAATCAGTAGGTTTCTACTAGGCCCTCCTAGACTGCACTTTGTTCACACACCATCTGACTTATGTATTTAGCACTTATGGGCATTAGGGGCACTTCTGGCAGGGACCAGTAGTGGAAATACCTCTGAAGTGCTATGTGTTGCATGGGTTTCAATGGATGTTGAAAACTCCAGGCGACATTAACACAATGAACTGGAATGGGAGCAAAGGAAAACAGTGTTTGCAATAAGATGACCAACGATTAGAGAGTAAGTCACTCACAAGGCAACTCCTGGGTACCAAGAGAAATACTCATGAGAAATCTGAGAGGAACTAGAGTCAGAGAAAAGGTCTTTTATGAGAGTAGTTTTTATTTTATTTTCAATCCTGGAAAATACTGGATCTGTTTGTGAATTTATTTTTCTCCTCTAAATTGCAATTCTTAAAGGCAGAGAACATACCTTCATTATGTGTTTTCCCATTAAGTATAGGCCATGGTCTTGCAAGTAGAAACTGCTTAGAAAAATCCATATTGAATTATATTATTTCAATCTGCTTCTTTGATTATTAGGCTGTTCAGAGTATTACAAAATTTCTTAGAGTCATTCAACATAAGTAAAAGATCGAGGATGATTTTCAGTATTTCTCAGATTCTGACATGTACTTTGGCTTAAATGCTGAGCAAACCAATACCACAGAGAAGATAAGAACATTTGAGGTTTTATTATTTTTTTTTTTCCTGCATGCTGATTAGCCTTAATTTCATGTTGTCAGTTTCTTGTGTTTTCTCCAAAATCACATTCAGAAAACAGCTGTTTTGGCAGAGCTCTTTGTACGCAGAGCTTTTCTAGTGAACTCGGAGTATAACAATCATTCCATTAAATAATAATAATCCTATCCCTAATCTATGTTTGTAATACATAGACATGTATCCTCTCCTGTGATCCTCAAATTGGCCCTCTTGAAATAAGCAGGGTGAGTATTATTGAATCCGTTGTCTACGTGGAAGTCGAGATCATTAGAAACCAGTAAGTCAGAGTTCACACTAGGTCTTCTGTCTCTATATTTCCACTCCACCAATAGACATCCTGATACGTTTCCCCAAACTTTGCTCTGGAACATCTAGAAAGTACCGTGAGCTCAGATTTCCCATTCGCCACCTCATCTGTCTTTCTTGACCACATCACTTCAGGCTCTGCGCTTTGCAGATTTTGACCTCTGAGTGTCTCCAGACTTACATAATGTGTTTTTTCTTCCCAGTGCAACCAAGTAAAATATAACAAATACAAGGAACAGCAGAGTGGACAAACACGAATATGTATTAACCTATTAAATCATCCATTCCCAAGAACAATGGTTCACAGAAATCGGAGTTGGAAAATACCTATGCGGTCATCTCATCCCCCAACTCCCCCATGCCAAAGCAGGTTCAAGCCCAGAATACCGACAGCCAAGTTGCCGTTCAGTTTCCAGCCCTGCCTATTTGTTACTCTAGATTGTATCTGCTGCTGGCATCTGTTGCAGGGGAAACAGCAAAGTGATCTCAAAGTTGGAGCATTTACTGGGTTCCCAAGGGCCTTATTGCTCTGTGCAGAGGACAGCGTGCCTGTAATTGATCAGTTCTCCCCTAAAGGGTGTTGTCCTGATCGGAGGTAATTACCATGGAAGCTTTCATAGGTAACTGACAGAGAATCAAAGTCCAAACTAATAAAAATCTCACAAACCCAAATCCTCGGTGAAGTCAGATGTGACGAATGGGAATGCCATAATAGACATAGAGGCGAGGGTGCTGAAAATTGCTAGAGGCCCCAGAGTGTCCCCTAAACACATCACTGTTGAAAAGCAACAATAATACGTAGAAGCATCATTTTACATAGATCTCCTTTTTTTTTTTTTAATCCTGTTTTGTTTGAGAAAAGACTTCTTTCTATACTTAAGGAAAATATTACTTAAATAAAGCTGGCATGTGCTTATAAAGCCTAGGAAAGAGAATACTACACTGAGAATTAAAATAAAATAAATGGAATCATCATCAAGTTCTAATCTAATCACTGACCAGCTATGTGATCAGGGGCAAGTCACTTTCCTCTCTCTCCTATAAAATAAGAGCCTAAAACTGTGTTGTCTCTAAGTTATTTAGATGTTTTCTATTTCTAAGACATAATAAGAGACCCAAAATAACTTTATTTTCAGAGGAGGCTGTGGAAAAATGTCTCCCCTTTTGTTGATGTGCCAATATGCCCTCAAGATGATCTAGGAGGAGAACTTGGAACTTTAAGAGAATGGCCCTCCCTTTTATGCTTTACCTCTCAGAGCTCAGTTACATTAGCATCTTTGATGGAGTGAGACTTTAGAAAATAAAGAGTAAGTGTAGAAAAGTATTGTGTCCACTGAAGTTTGAATCCCTGAGGAAGTTTTGGGCCAGAACCAGTTTTCAGAAGGTAACACGCATCCTCCTTCCCACTTTCTTCCTTATTCTTTTCTTCCTTTCCAGGCTCTGAGCAAGTTGGTGTATTACCAACTTTGGGCACTACTTTTCAATTCTTAAGGAAGTCCTTCTAGTCAAAACTCTCTTTTTATTAGAAAAACTTATTATTTAATTGCAGCCTCCACTGGGAGGAAAAAAAAAAAAACCTACTTATCTCTTTAAGTAATCAGTCTTTAGCCAAAATTATATGTTTAAATTTAGTCTCACTTGAGGGACAAGTTATAAAACTGCCTTCATCTTATTTGTAACTCTTCCATTCCCCTGTCATTTTCCAGGTCATTGTCTCAATCATTGTTATTGTTAGCTGCCATCAAGTTGGTCCCTGACTCATCGAAAAGGAATGAAATGCCGCCTGGTCCTGGGCCATACCTATAATTGGTTGTGGATCAAATCAGTGAGATCCATACGGTTTTCACGGGCTGATTTTGAGAAGTCCATCACCAGGCCTTTCTTCATGGTCCATCTTAGTGTTGCTGTTGTCTCTGTCATACAAATCATCCTTTCCCTCTCTGTGAATTGCCCTCGTTCTCCCTAATGACAAGCCTCCACACCATTCCCACTGTCCAGGACTCCATCTCTCTCAGCATCCTCTCTCCCTGCCCCATTTTTATGGCCTTACTGTCCCTTGACCATTTGTCAAACGACGCGGTGTTAAATGAACTATCAAAGTATTCCTATACCTCCAGGCTAAGGAATTTCAGGGAAGATTCCCCTGTGCTTCCTTCAGGCCCCAATTGCTCTATTCTTGAATCATCAGGCATGAAATACCATCTGCCTGTCTCTTCACTGGTCAACAGTTGATAGAATAACAACAGAATAATATATTCACTTACACAATTAATTATTTATGCCTTCAGTTGTTTTAATTGGAAAGAGGGAACAGGGCATTGAGAATGAGAGAGAGCAGATGAGGATGGCAAAATTGAGTAGATGTTTTCTCAGTTCATCTTTGAGCTAATTAAAAAAAAAAAAAAAAGAGCAAATTAAGAGAAGCCAAATCAAAGTGTCACTTGCCCTTTACTTAAATCTCTGAATTAGCTAAGAGTTAAAAAGGACTAGCGTAACTGGATCAGAGTGAACTGGGAAGTGATCATTAGACAGAACTAAGACAATAAAACTCTGTATATGAGGACAGAGAGGGGAAATGATGGACAAAGAGGGTCATCTATTCCAAGCACCTAATTTACGGAAAGATGTGTTTAGAAGGTCTGGGGAGGTAGAAGCTAAGACAATAATAAATGGGGTTGTGGTTGTTGTTGTTGTGTGCTACTGAGTTGATTCCAACTCATAACGACTCTATAGGACAGAGTAGAACTGCACCATAGGGTTTCCAGGGAGAGGTTGGTGGATTCAAACTGCCGACCTTTTGGTTAACAGCCCAGCTTTTTACCATTGCACCACCAGGGCTCCAATACATCGGGTAAAACAAACAAACAAAAAAACAAACCCATTGCCATGATTCCGACTCATAGTGACCCTATTGGACAGAGCAGAACTGCCCCACAGAGTTTCCAAGAAGCCCCTGGTGGATTCAAACTGCTAACCTTTGGATTAGCAGCCATAGCACTTAACTACTCCGCCACCAGGATTTCCAAATAAATGGGGTAGGAAGAGAAATACTAGGAAAGCAGCCAGGTTCTGCGCTTTGATTGATCTGTTACCTCACGAGAGCCATTTGTTTAAAAAGTATGAAAGCCCAGTGACACAGGAATCTGTGTCAGTAAGAATCAAGCTAGAGTTCTCTTAGGATCCTCTTCATTACTTGCTGCTTAGGTTGACTAACCGCTTTCATTCAGCAGCAGTTTGTGGATTAGGAATGAGAAAAGTTATTTATTTATTGTCATTTCAGCTTTTAGATATGAAAATTTGAACAGACACAGAAAAATAAGGCAAGTATTACAGTGAAGAACCATTTGTTTCCTCCAGAAAAAAAAAAAAAAAAAGATTGAAAATGTTCTATTTGTTACTCAAAGGGTGATCTCTAGACCAGAAGCATGAACCTCACCTGGGAACTAGATGCTCAGGTGAATTTTTGGGAAAGGAGGTCTTAGGAACCATTGTAAAAGGGGTAGAGAGAGAACTACCTAATGAGGTGGTGAAGAGGCACATAATTAGGAAGAGATTGTTGGATGCTGAAAAGCATTTTCTATTTCTATTTTCAGCCTATGGCAGGCAGGCTCCTTTAAAGAATTGTCAAAGTGGAACAATCATCAACACATTGCTCTTTGTTGTTCCTGAGGGTGTTACTATCATCCTAAATGCTCTACCTGAAATTCGAATAGGTGACTCCAGAGGAACCTGGTATTTCACACACAACTGAAAAAAAATCAACCAGGTAGGCTCCGCTTGGGCACTACAGCTGGGTCTCACTTTAGGGTATCCTGCCCCGTCGGTGCTGTTTTCTAAAAATAAAATAAGTTTGTAATTAAAAATAAGCATAAGCATAAAGGTACATTGTTCTCTAATTGCTAATGAAACACTAGTACATAGTTTCGTGTAAAATGAAAAGGAATACCATTTGGTGCCTTTTTCACTAAATAGCTTTCAATTGCTGTTTAACCTAATTGCTTTATTTCCATAGAAACAAAACTCACCACAAATCTTTTCTTAAAATCAAAATAGCCTTCCAGGGATCTCTGCAGCTTCAGAGCAGCTTGGCAGACCACTTTCTTCCACTTGCAATCAATACCTACCTGCAAAGCATAGCATACAATCTCAATACTCCAAATATCCTACATGTTCCCTCCTGTTTCTGTGGGGGCTTTGAAGGTGAGAGAAGTGGCTTTCTGATGCAAGCACCTATAATAAAAGAAAGCCTCTCTATACATTCACCTATGCAGTAGACAACAGGAGTCTCCTGATGAAACTGGACATTTTGGCTCTCTTTCTTTCCTCCAAGATTTCAGGCCCACAATTATTTCCTTGTAAAAATACATGAGAGGGAGAAACATTCATGAGGATGTTTTCAAGATCAGAGAGCTCAGAAGGAAGGTTGAGATCGTCTGGCCTGAAGATAAAAGCTCTGAACCTTGCAGAGGTTAAGAACACATTCTCCTGAGTTTACTGCCACGGTTCAAAGCCTGACTCTGCCAATACTATATGGGCAGATTGGGCAAATTACTTATCGTGCCTTGGTTTCCTCATCAGAATAATAAAAGCACCTACTTATTCATGTCGTTTTGAAGGTTGAGCAAGTTAGTGTACATAAAACTCCCAGAATTACCTGGCATAGAGCAAGCCTCACATAAATAATTACTATTATTAGTTGCAGGCTACCAGGAGGCAAGAAGAAAGCAATTTTCTTAAAACAGTGCTATACTCGATTTCACTATCCGTACAGGCTTTATAGAATGTAGCTCATCATCCCTTTCGTGATCCAATTATTTTTTCCTTTTAATTTTTGGTTTATGCTATGAGTTTTCAGTAACAGAGGGCATGCTGAATCATTGAGTGTGTCTAAATTTTGGGTAGGTAATAGGGTTTTTGCTTTATGCCTCATTCCACAAATTTTACCTTTTGAGTCCACGGGTACATATGTGTACCCCTCGTAAACATGAATTCTACCTTCAGAGTCCAGAGGTACATATCCATACCAAATAAATAAATTTTAAATTCATGTTTTCCCTACCAAAAATATAACAATTCACACCATTTCATACAGTATCCTGTAAAAATGGAATTTGTAGATGGGAGGGTAGAGGGGCTTAGAAGCCGGCAAAATGGTCACAAAAAGAGAGAGTTGAAGGAGGGAGCAGGCTGTTTTATGGGGCGGGGAGTAACTGGGAGCATGTAGCAAGTTGTGTGTGGGTTTTTGTGTGAGACTGACTTGATTTGTAAACACTCACTTAAAGCACAATAAAAATTATTTTTAAAAAATGGTATTTGTGGTACATGCCTGTTTTTTCTGTTTTCAAATTGCTATATAGAGCTCTGCCTGCCAGCAGCACATGATGTCAGTGGGACAGTGGCTTCCCACTGAACCCCAGAGGTAACAAAAAGTAAGTGGTAGCTATATGTGCTGCCAGTCCTGAAAGGGTTATTACTTTTTTTTTTGATCTGACAGCCTTCCTTTAAGGAAGTTAAAACATTTCACATTGTCCTCACAGCAGTTCATCAGGTAATATCTCCATTCTGTAATATGGGAAAGCTGGGGAGCTAATAGTATAACTGACTTAATTACCATAAAAAAAAAAAAGCCAAGTCTTCCACCCATCTCTTTTGATGCCCAGACAAATGTTCTTTCACTAAAATACACTTCCTTCAAGCTAGTTCAAATCCCTTTTGACCTTGGAGAAGCTAAAAATTTCTGAATTCCAGCTTTTCTATTATTTGGACTTGCCCACCAAAGAGTCCAACTGCTGGAAATTCCCTAAAAGGCATAAAAAGTGATGATTATGGCCTGGTTGTGACTAAAAGGGTTTGACCTATAACAATCTACTCTACAGAAATCAGGACCATTGTCAGCTTACTATCTTCCCATTTATCCACAAAAAGGTGGCCAGGTCTTAGATTAGTGGGAATATAGTATACAGCTGAAAAAAGGAATCTTTGAGAAGTGAAGGGAGAAGACCAACATTATCTACTAAAAAAGCAAACAGGATGGAAAATGAAGGATATTGTCTTCCCTCTCTCTGGGATTTCTTAGTTTACTGGAAAAACTGACTGGCTAGGCTGACGTGCTGCTTTGGGCCCCTGGTTTCCTTTCCAAGGCAATTGTTTTCTACAGCATGATCCATATGCCCCACAGTCAACCTTAGCAAGTAGGTGATTCCCAAGAAAGGTTATTGACCCAAAAAACCCTCAAAATTGTGTTGCTTCTGTGAACCATATTCCAACTTCTTGCCTTCAATGAATGGAGCTGGAAATCTTCTTAGAACATGTTTCCTGGAGGGTGATTTGGGGATTTCTTGCTTCTAGTCTCAGCCAAGACCAGAAGAGACAAAAGTAGGAGCTGGATTAGAGAGGGAGAGAGAGGAACATACAATTGGTGAAATATCTCCATTCCTAACAATTGAGCCAGTTGAAATTTGAAGTAGAGGCTTCAGTTGGTTCTCATTTAATCTGAATCCATTTTATTGCAACACTGTATATAAGGAATCGTGCTTTGTAATCGGTCCCAAAAAAGTATAGCCAACTGCTTCTTTACCCGCTGCTCAGAGCTAGAATACTCGGATAAGGAGATGAAGCATGTGCCCTGGCTTGGGACTGGACAACGTGCTCTTTGGTTCCGGGTTACAGCACTGCCTCTTAGGGCTGTGTGTTTCTCTGCCTGTACAAACATCACCACAGCTTGGGAAATGGGTGTCTGTCTGGCTGCAAGTTTGCTGTTGTCTATCCCGGGTGGGCTAGCACTGTAGGTTTGGACTTATTCAAACACCTCAAAGTCCTTTTCAGATGTTTTGGGTTCAGCAAAGCCCTGAAGTATGTTTGGCCTGCTTTTTCCCCTCCGTATTCAAACCCCTGCGTGTTTCAAGGGAAATTTAATCCATATGTTTCTGATACATTTACACTTAACTCATCAAAATATTGTTTTGTGAAAACCACTTGATGTCCAGAGCTCTTTAGGAGTTCTTTTAATGGAACTTTTTAAAGCTTTTTTTTCTTAGAAACAGGAAGTCACATTTGAGCCAAAAGTTAAAGGAACTTGAACCTCAAAAAAAAAAAAAAAAAAAAAAAATGCAATTCTAACTGAAGCTTCAAATCCACAGGTTTTAAGGGGGTTCTAAACCTGGCAAGCCATCCCACGTTTTGCAAGCAGAAGGCTGATAGACAGAATGAAGCGTTGGGCTCCACATCCAGTCCATGAGCACACCCATGTGTACACTACATCATGCAAGACATAAAATGCACTCAGGAAGGGGCCTACCGTAATTATGCTGCACATAAAAGAAACCTTAACTGCTTTGGTAGTGCCATCAAAACCTGTACAGGAGGATCTAAGCTTCATCCGTGCCTTGGGGTGGATTTGGTTGTTTCAAGTGCCGGATAAATTATAGGCTTCTCGGGTACTCCTAAATACTTGCTTTTAAAACAAAAAAGAAGGTGAGAAATTTTGGCCAAAGGTGCTCTGTTGCCACAGAACCCAAAATGAAAACCAGGGCCAGAAGCTTCAGTTATAAAACCAGGGGTTTACAGCTGCAGGGGGAGAACAAGGTTTTTCCCTCCCAGAACTGTAATTACTATTACTTTGCATCAGGGTCTTGCCAAGGGTACTGCTCACAGGCCCCACCCCCTCACCCTCTTTCTGAAGGTTTTATTTCCCTGCCCAGGGTCTCTAACTTAAGCTCATTAGAGACAAGTTGAGTCATCTAACTTCTCCCAAGACTCCTCAGCCCTCTGCCAGCATTGTACTTGAAGAATCTCATAAAAGCTACCTTACTATCACTGTCTTGACATGATTTTCTACAACCATTCAAAATTAAACACTTTTACTTATGGTAAAACAAAACTCTACTTTCCTGTTCAAGTCTTAGGAAATGGTAGCTACTGCCTTCTTAAGCCCAAAATGAAGAAGAGCTTTATGTGCCATGTTTGCATCTCTCTTCCATCAGGCTGCTTTCCTAACCCAAACCCAAGTCCATTGCCATTGAGTTGATTCTATAACATGTGTTACAGAGGAGAAATGTAGGCTGCATGAAGCTTTCTCGGCAACAATGTTTACAGGAGCAAATCTCTAGGCCTTTTTTCCATGGCATCACTGGGTGGGTCTGACCTGCCAACCTTTCTGTCAGCAGCTGAGTGCAAACCGTTGGTGCCACCTGGAGACCTTTCCTAACCCAATGTCTTGGTAAAGAATTCTTACCACTGCCTGACTTCACCCTCCTCTCTGTGGGGAACACAGAAGAGGTGCACAGAGACCTGGAATGAAGATGACCACTGAGAGCTCAAAAGTTCCTATGAGCTCACCCACTTTGCTCTCCCAAAGCTTGAAAGGTAGGTTTTCCTTCCACAGACAACAAGGGACTATTCTCCATTTTTAGGGTACAGTCCCTCATATGACCAGGAGCTCCCTCCTCTTTTCTGCATCTCTTTGCCATCCCACATGTGCACTCAAAGATACACTTACAGCCCACAGGGTGCTTCACCAACCATAAACAAAACAAAACAAAACAAAAAAACCCATAAAACCTGTTGCCGTAGAGTCGATTCCCACTCATACCAATCATATAGGACAGAGTACAACTGCTCCATAGGGTTTCCAAGAAGAGAGTGGTGGATTCGAACCGCCAACCTTTTGGTTAGCAGCCGAGGTCTTAACCACTGTACCACCAGGGTTCCCATAAGAACCATAGGTTTCCATAACTGCTTCACACCCTCTTCAGAGCGTGAGTGGTGAGCCCCTTCATTCATGGCAAGTGAGGTATCAGTCCCTTCATCAACATCATTCCACCTGCATCACGTTGGAAACTTGAACACTCTAAAAACAACCCCAGGACCATGTGCAAACTTGTTTAGAGATGTGTGCAGGTGTATAACATCACACACATATGCATATGTACACTCAAACATATATACTACCACCAGATCAGGACTTGGGGAGCAGGGGCTGGGGAGGCAGTGCTGGTGATGGGGAAATGCTGAGAAAGGTGCTCACATTGCAGTCTTGGCTTCATTCCCCACACACAGGGCCCCAGTGACTGCACATGGAGAGGAAGGGCCCCTGTCTAGGACTCGAGGCACCTTCCTGTTTGCTTGGCAGCATTTGCACAATCTCTCTGAAAAATCAACTGCCTCCCCTTTCAGCCTGCCCCAGGGAAAGCTCTGGCAGTGCACAGAAGCACTGTGTACAAGGTCTGTGCAATGAAAAAATTCCCAGGAAAACAGTTTTGGCCCAAGCTGCTTTCTGTTAACCTTGGGTATGTACTCCTGATTTGAAAGCAGGAAAAAAGAAATGCCATATTGTTTCCTTTCAACTTCTCCTACCTTGCTTGGCATTCCGTTTGCCAATTTAGACCACCTAGCATGCTGACCTGCCTTGGAAGAAAAGGCTCTCTGACAGGAAAGTCCAGGAATTTGTGAAGCGAGGATGCCCTCTAATGGAAATTCAAAGGACACCATACAGTTTACAGACTCCCTTATTTATCCTATCTGGTGCCTTTATTTTAATCTAATTGGCAACAGCTCTGCTCTAGTCTTTAAATCTTAGGTTCAGAATTACTATTTATTTTGCAAATGATTCTAGAATTAATTGATTGTGACCTCTATATCTCGTGCTCTGGATCTTTTAAACCGTGTTCTGAGAGGCTCTTAAGGGTAGTTCTAGTATTCTATGCCATTCCAGGCTGTGTAGCCAGTGAAGTGTCCAAACATGCTGTGATAAAACAGTGCCAAGTATCCACGGAAACCTTTCTCTTGCTTGTCTGTAGGTATGTAAGTCTGTACAGATAGAGTTCCCCTTATTGTCTTCCCTTTAACCTCTGTTAATTTTTTTTCCCTTACCTTGTGCTTCTGATGGTTGAAAGAAGTATAAGTTTTCCATGCTTAATAACTTTCAAATTCACGATGAAGCACCCAATTCTTTCAGACTCATTTCCATCTAAGCAGTTTCTATTTTCTTTCATAAAGGCATGTGTTTGCCATTTAACCAACTTCACTTGGCCCAGAGCAGCCCTGAAGCCCACTTGGTGATGCAATGTCACAGAGTATGAGTCCAAACATAGCTGTGTCAGACAGCATAGGAGGGTTTTGTTCAGACTTGCTGACTGCACTTACTGAGGAAAAACCCACACAGGCATTTTCCAGAAAGACTGGTGATTAGCTTAAATTTAACCAAGGGTAAGTCAAAGCCCTATGGGTATTACATATCTATTTCCTCTGTTATTCAATTAAATAATTAATACGGAGTGGTGCAGAGGTGGTTGCGTTGGCACTCAGTCGCTCATGTCCTAAAACCCTTGCCACTTGCAGTTATTTAGCCACAATGAAGGCTCATGTAGTAGATAGGATCTAGCCAGGCTTGGACTTATTCTACGTACCACCCAAGCAGAACTCCTGAATTCAAGCCATAGATGGAGCTTTAGACCATGGACTTCAAAAGGTGGAGTTTATTGAGATAAAAGCTGCAGAGATTGGTATTTACAATTTGATGTCGTTAGAGCCAAACCACATAGACAGACACAACCGATTACTTCTTTCCCAGAGGGGTGCAAAATTGCTGTCAGGCTTATAGGTTGGTGGGCATTTACTTGACTTCTGACTAGACTGTGTAGTCAAATCTGAGTCAATAGGATTGTCAGGTCTACTCTCAGATTTTGGCTTTTGGCCTTGTTCCTGATTTTTGCTATTCTTAACATTAAACCGTAGTTAGAGAACCATTTGGGAAAGCTTTGAAAAGCCTACTATCTAATCTAGCAAGATCCATACAGATCTCTTGCCAAAAAGCCTCAAACATCTAAAGCCAATGCCAGAAGAAGTAAAGTTAAAAAGCACAATATCTTTGGGACCTAGTTCTTTAAAGTTAAGTACACGTGAGCAAAAAACGTTACCTGAGCCACTTTCATTGCCGTTGACCACGAGACGGTAACCTGAGTCAGTTGCTTCACTGCCCTATGCCTCTGTCCCTCAGTCTCTAAAGCAAAAACAAGGGTTTCAGCTCATAGGGGTACTGAGTGGTTAAGTGGACCAAGAATCTCCAGGTCAATAGACTGTCTGCATTTGGTAGGTCTACTTGACAATATGCTTTTCACCGACAGTCTTGTCTTGAAAACATAGTCCTGAACCTGATATTCAGCATTTCATCATTTTCAGTTGTTGTCTACTGTTGCTGATTTGACACAGCAAGGAAGCATGTAACTAGTCCTTGTGTCCATCTGATTTTTTTTCATGAAGGACAAACATTACCCTTTTCTGATTTCTTCTGATGGAGTTCCACATCCTGTTGGAAACCATGGCAAAGCTGGAGTGATTTATTTTTCAACGAAATAATTCTTGTTTAAACTTTGACAGGATTTTTTCATTGAGCGGACCCTATCTAAAGTCCCACTTTAGCTTCCAAATAACTTGCCAGTAAGTTAGATCCTCTGAAATTATTATTCAGAAGTTCAAGTATTTGTGACCAGCCCAATGCCATGTTCTGTTATTCCTTTTCTCCCCCAAATTTCATATATTCCACTATGTTCAACAATTCCTTCTCCATCTCAGTAATTTAAGATGTAAATACATCAGGCAGAGTGACATATGAGCCTGTAGGAAAAAGTTATCAAGTGTTGAGAATGCATTTTGACTGAGAAAACTGAAATCCCCTTGATCCCTCTCATGAATTGCCCCTGCTTAAAGACAGCAAAGGGGCAAAGAGCCTGGTGTCCTACTTAGAAAGATCTTCCAGGGCTCCAGAGGTGAACAAAAGAGGATCTTGCCCCACTGAGGCCTCAGCCTCTAGAGCAGAGTCCAAAGTAGAATGCAGTGAAGCTGGTGGTCAGCAAAGGAGGCTTCACATAGATGCAATGCTAGGTCAGAAGTGCACATGTGTTAATTGAATTATGTTTGGGTTCAGGACTTGAGAAACAAAGTGTGGGCTGCCTGGCCTCAGGATACATAAAGAATTGTGTGGCAAGATCCTTATACCACCTCTGCCCAAACTGACTCAACCTGGTCCTTCCAAATGTTATTCATCCCTCATTTTTTAGAGGGATATGGTCACTCACTAACTCTCAAAGGCCTGGAATTAATCAGACTCCAGAGAGAACCAAAAAAAAAAAAAATTGTGTTTAAGTAATACCTGGTGATTGTCCATAAAGCTTACGGTGGGGAGCCCTCCAGTGGCCACTGGAAAAATTGAACCCTGGTTAGTGTGGGTACCACATAGTTTCTTAGAAAAGGTACAATCGACATCGCAGAATCATCTATTAATTATCCCCAGTCATGCAACAGCATCTAAGATTAAGCTGAATATGGCCTCTAAGAAGAGTAAAGCAGTGTCTCTAACCTGAGCACTTGAGTCACAGCAGAGGAAAATGAATTGACACTGATGTTGGACAAACCTGAGTTTGTTCCAGTTCTGCCCCTTGCAAAGCTCATGGCTTTGGGGCCTTCATGTTCCCTCCCTCTTCAGTTCCTCCCTCTGTCTCTACTAAAGCACTGTTAGGAGAATTCAGTGAGATGCAGGTGCCAAACAAGTCACATACAGAAGGTACCGTAAGAGTGTTAGTTCCATCTACATTTCCCAAGATCATAATATTTGTTTTACCAGTAGCTTTGGGCCTTAACAAGAAAAACATTATTTTGTTAGTTGTCTATTTCTAGGACTGCATGTTATCTTCCCAACTTGCTTGATGTCTGACTCTTTATATTTCTTTCCATCCCCCACCCAGTACATGGTCAGCACTAGGTAAATGTTGATTATATGTAACTATTTATATAACAAATATTTCCTCAGGGTCTACTATGTACCAGTACTGCCCTGGGATGTTTTGACTGGGATTCATTCCCATCCCAAGCAACAAGAAGCAGTCTCTCTCTCTCTCTTTCATTTTAACAACAACAAAAAAATCCCACCTAGTGAGATGCAAGTGCTGCCTCAACTACCTACCACACTGCTAGACAAAATGACTTGTGGTTGAAGATAGGGAAGTGTCATGAATAGCATAAGCAAAGTATTACAGGAGTGAGGACAAAAAGATTGCTTTCATTTACATGATCAGAGAAGACTTTGCATAGGTAGTGACTTCTGAGTTTGACATTGAACAATAGGATGGATTTTGTTTTGAAAAAGAAATACAATGGATGAAGATACAAATTTGGGAATGGAAAGATTATGTTTCTGTGACAGTGAAGTTTTTAGGCAACTAGACATTAGTACTTGACCTTCCCTTCATCTATGGTCATTACTTACTGTCATTCCACAGTTAAGCTACCTACCAGGAAACTAGCTGAACAATCCACCAGGAAGAGCCATGAGACTTTGAAATGCCCATACCTGCCAAAGAACACTCTCCTTGGAACATCTCCGAGGCTGAGAGTTCTACAACTTTAAAAAAATCTAGAATGTGAACACTATGAAAAATTCTTTGTGATTTATCCTTGTTGTTAGGTTCCATCGAGTCAGTTCCAACTCATAGTGACCCTATGTATAACAGAAAGAAATACTTCTGAGCCCTGTGCCATCATCACAAATGTTGCTATGTTGAGCCCATGGTTGCAGCCACTGTGTCAGTCCATCTCGTTGAGGGTCTTCCTCTCTTTTGCTACCATCTGCTTTACCAAGCATGATGTCCTTCTCCAGGGACTGGTCCCTCCTGATAACATGTCCAAAGTACATGAGATCAGGTCTTGCCATTTTCTCTTCTAAGGAGCATTCTGGCTGTACTTCTTCCAAGACAGATTTGTTTGCTCTTCTGGCAGTCCACAGTATATTCAATATTCTTCACCAACACCATAATCCAAAAACATCAATTCTACTTCAGTCTTCCATATTCGTTGTCCAGCTTTCACATGCATATGAGGCAATGGAAAACAACATGATGAGTCAGGTGCACCTTAGTCCTCAAAGTGACATCTTTGCTTTTTAACACTTTTAAAGAGGTCTTCTGCAGCAGATTTACCCAATGTAATGCATCCTTTGATTTCTTGGCTGCTGCTTCCATGGGTGTTTGTTGATTGTTGATCCAAGTGAAATGAAATCCTTGACAACTTTAATATATTTTTTCCCCATTATCCTGATGTTGCTTATTGGTTCAGTTGTAAGGATTGTTGTCTTCTTTATGTTGAGGTGTAATCCTTACTGAAAGCTGTGGTCTTCGATCTTCAGTAAGTTCTTCAAGTCCTTTTCATTTTCCCTAAGCAAGGTTGTGTTATCTGCATATTGCAGGTTGTTACTGAGTCTTCCTCCAATCCTGATGCTGTGTTCTTCTTCATATAGTCCAGCTTCTTGGATGCTTTGCTCATCATATAGTATGGTAAAAAGATACAGCCGTGATGCACACATTTCCTGATTTTAAATCACACAGTATCTGCTTGTTCTGTTCAAATGACTGCCTCTTCGTCTACATACAGATTCCTCATGAAGACAATTAAGTATTTTGAAATCCCCATTCTTCACAATGTTATCCAAAATCTGTTATGATCCACACAGTCAAATGCCTTTGCACAGTCAATAAAATACAGGTAAACATTTTTCTGGTATTCTCTGCTTTCAGCCAGGATCCATCTGACATCAGCACTGATTTCCTCTCCTTCCATGTCATCTTCTGAATCTGGCTTGAATTTTGGAAATTCCCTGTCTTTGTACAGCTTCAATCGTTTTTGAATTATCTTCAGCAAAATTTTACTTGCATGTGATATTAATAGATGGTTCAATAATGCCCACATTCTGTTGGATCACCCTTCTTTGAAATGGAAACAAATATGGATCTTTTCCAGTCAGTTGGTGAGGTACCTGTCTTCCAAATTTGTTGACACAGATCAGTGAACACCTCCAGTGCTGCCTCCATTTGTTGAAACATCTCACTTGGTAATTTGTCAATTCCTGCAGCCTTGTTTTTTGCCAATGCCTTCAGTGCAGTTTGGACTACTTCCTTCAGTACCATATGCTTGATCACATGCTACCTCCTGAAACAGTTGAACATCCACCAATTCTTTTGGATATGGTAACTCTGTGTATTCCTTTCATCTTCTCTTGGTCATTCAATATTTTTCCCACAGAATCCTTCAATACTGGAGCTCGAGGATTGAAGTTTTTCTTCAGTTATTTCAGCTTGAGAAACGCCAAGCATGTTCTTCCTTTTTGGTTTTCTAACTCCAGGTCTTTCACGTTTCATTACAATACTTCACTTTGTCTTCTTGAGCCGCCCTTTGAAATCTTCTGTTCAGCTCTTTCTTTTTTATCATTTCTTCCATTCTCTTTAGCTACTCCACATTCAAAAGCAAGATTCAGAGTCTCTTCTAACATTCATTTTGGCCTTTTCTCTCTTTCTTGTCTTTTTAATGACCTTTTGCTTTCTTCATGTATGATGTCCTTCATGTCATCCCACAACTCGCCTGGTCTTCAGTTATTAATGTTCAATGCGTGAAATCTACTCTTGAGATGGTCTCTAAATTCAGGTGGGATACACTCAAGGTGATATTTTGGCTCTGTTGGACTTGTTTTAATTTTCTTCAGCTTCAACTTGAACTTGCATATGAGCAATTGATGATCTGTTCCACAGTCGGCCCCAAGGCTTATTCTGATTGATGATATTGAGCTCCTCTGCTGTCTCTTTCCTCAGATGGAATCTATCTGATTCTTGTATTTTCCATCCAGTGAGGTCCATGTGTACAGTCACTGTTTATGTTGTCGATAAAGGTATTTCCAATGAACAGGTTATTGGCCTTGCAAAACTGTGTCATGTGAACTTCAGTGTTATTTCTGTCACCAAGGCCATATTTTCCAAGTACTGATCCTTCTTATGAGTCAGAATTGACTCGACGGCACTGGGTCTGGGATCCTTCTTTGTTTCCAACTTTCACAATCAAATCACTAGTAATCACCAATACATCTTGATTGCATGTTTGATCAATTTCAGGCCTCAGAAGTTGGTAAAAATCTTCATTTTCTTCATCTCTGGCATTAGTGGTTGATGTGTAAATTTGAACAATAGTCATATTAACTTCTCTTCCTTGTAGTTTGCCATACTGTGGGGGCTTGCATGTTGCTGTGATGCTGGAAGCTATCCCACTGGTATTCAGATATCAGCAGGGTCACCCATGGCAGACAAGTTTCAGCTGAGCCCCTAGACTAAGACAGACTTGGAAGAAGGACTTGATGGTCTATTTCTGAAAAGAATTAGCCAGTGAAAACATTATGAATAGCAGTGGAACATTGTCTGATATAGTGCCAGAAGATGAGTCCCTCAGGTTGGAAGGCACTCAAAAGACGACTGGGGAAGAGCTGCCTCCTCAAAATAGAGTCAACCTTAATGACGTGGATGGAGTCAAGCTTTTGGGATTTTCATTTGCTGATGTGGCAAGACTCGTTCTCCTTTTCACTTCAGTATTTTATGTGTTAAATGTTCATTGACAAAGAAGCTTAAATCAACCTTGAATAGATGATAAGTATTATTTATATCCCAGAACTTAAGGTCTGAGTGATTCTAATTATTTTTCTGTGTGTGTTCTTTTTAAGAAAATGGTTTTAAAAATCCAGGCTATCTCTAGTACATACATGATAGTTTAATTTTGAAAAATAAAGTAATATCTTCTTTTTGCTTCTTCTTCCTCTTGCCCTTGAATATACCCATTTTACTACTTATCAAATTACAGCTATATCCTGGATCTAAGGTACTCAAGCAACTGTTTTATTCTTAGAGTATTGAAAGAAATGTTACAAAACAAAATTGCAAAAGTGCATGAAAAATAAATAGACACTTAGTAAGCAAAAGCTTTTGTTTAGATACCCTAATTTGTAATGCCTTTGCTGTGACTGAAATTGTATTTTGCACAGAGACAGAAACTTGGAGGAAAACACATTGAATTGAGGAGGAAAAAAAAATCCCAACACGGCTGATGTATCTTGGAACACAGTACCCAAGAGGCTAGGATACCTGAGGATCCACCAACTAGAGCTGCTCTATCCAATTTAATTGTGCCTTTAGCTATATTTGAGCCTGGTGGTGCAGTGGTTAAGAAACTCAGGAGTTCGAATCCACCAGTCATTCCTTGGAATCCCTATGGGGCATTTCTACTCTGTCCTATAGGGTCACTGTGAGTTCAAATCGGCTCCAAGGCAACAGGATTGGTTTTTGGTTTCTAGCTATATTTGGCTATTTAAACTTACATTAATTAAAATAAAATAAAATAATTCAGTTCCTAATTGCACTTGTGCTCATTTACTTCAAGTGCTCATTAACTACACGTAGCTTAGCTAGCAGCTATCATACTAGTTAGAGCAGATATCAAATACCTCCATCTTCATAGAAAGTCCTATTGGACAGTACTGATCTAAAAACCAAAAAATCAAGCTTGTTGCCATCAAGCTATTTCCCTTGGTCAATCTTCAGATAGAAATTTGGAAATGGTTTGAAACGGAAAGGATATAACAATTCTTGAATTGCAAAGCACGAGACATTTTGTTAGAGGAGCAAGCCACAATAAAAGCTCTTACTCGTATATTAACACTTGAAGAGGGGTTGATAAGTGTCAAAGGTAACTATAAAATTTTGTTTATTTTGAAATTTTTTTAAATCACATTTTGCCTTGTGAATATCCAACTAGGTGCTAACTCAAGACTTGAATTTGGAAGGCCATTGGAAATTATAACTTTATACCAGAAGTAAGATGAGTTATTTGCCCATAAAACCAAAAAACCAAACCTGTTGCCATTGAGTCCGACTCATAGATACCCTATAGGGCAGAGTAGAACTGCCCCATAGGGTTTCCAAGGCTGTAATCTCTACGGAAGCAGCTGCCACATTTTTCTCTTGTGAAACCTCCAACCTTTCTTTCAGTTAGCCACCAAGCCTCCTTTAACTTCCTATACATCTGCCCAGACAACAATAAATAAAAATTGAAAGACAGTAATTGCTTTTCCTAAAATTAGCAGTAAGATTTCTTATGTAGAACTAGTTATTTATCTTATTTTATATTTCATTTGTCTTCAGGAGTTAATTTCATTCATTCATTTGTTCATTCATTCGTCCAACAAATGTTTATTATTATCTGCAAGATTTATATATTTAAAATGTCCCTTTAAGAGGAATTCAGACAAAGTTCAGCCCATCCAAAAGACAGCAGCTACAATGGTGAAGTCATGATAAGCAGAAACTGTTAGAGGAAGTGGGAATATTTATCTTGTAAAGAGAATGTTCAGGGTACACAGTGTTCTCTGCAAACATGAGAAGGACTTTCATGTAGAAAAGGGTTGAGACTAATTCTGTGTGACCTCAATGGAGTAGAAGTAGGATCAATGACTGAAAGCTACAAAGAAGTTTATCTGGGGCCAATATTACTTTAAGAGTAGGTAACAATAGAAAGGAGTGCTTCAAAGGAAGTAATTTACAAGTCACTGAAGACATTCAAGTCCAGGCTGGGTATGTAAGGGATGTAGTGAAAGTAATCCAAAAATCAGATGTGTGATTTTACAAGGTCTTCTCTGAGGTCCTTTAGAAAACTAAAGTTCTATGATGCCAAGACTTTTTAATCTGCCTCACAGAAGTATTATGAGAATAATAAGTTGTTTTATGATGTTCATTAGTAATGATTTTTGCCTAGGGCCAATGTGTATAACAGATAACATTTACAGACTAAGCTTTTTCTTGATATTCATTGTTATAACCTAGCCACTCTACGCAGACATAAAATTTAATTGAAATATGTCCAAAATTATAATTGATAAGCATTTGACAAATCATATCGATTTCTATTTTAAATCAAGAAAATTAAATGAGCCATTGATTGAACGTTAATAAAATTGAACACCTCTGGGAAGTTTACCACATTTGATCAATTTTTTTAAAAGTTGTCAAGTGACTAATGAACTGGTGGGTAGTAGAAAAAGCTGGGTAAGAAAGATGAGAGAGCATGTTTTATTTGGACAGAAAAACAACTTAGTGTTATTGGAAATACTGGTAATGCCATGAATTACACCCCTAAGACCACAGAGTATCTTCTTCTCTCTATCTTTTATGTAACTCTGGAAGTCCATTGAAATCTCTCATAAAATGGAGATGGCGATCTCCATTTGAAACAATAAATAAATCAGACTCCATTTTGTGTTTCAAAGTGGCAGACTGGATCAGAAATTAAATTTAAGAGTATGGGTGAATTTTGGAGTGTTCCAAGTTTTGTCAGAATCTGTCAACCCTTACAACAAACACAGTGACAGAGATGAGGAAAATGTTGAGCAACCAAGTTGAAGCAGAGATGTTTCATGTGATTAATGGGGGTCACCAGAGCCTGTCTGAGGGCCTTATATTGGACTGAGTTTCCCCCTCGCTGACATGATCCATGAAACAAAATGGAATCTCTGTATTCTAATTATTTCACAACTGTTTGGGTTTATGTTAATAATTCCTATAATTGCCTACTAATGGGTACTGAAAATATTTCTTCTTTGATGTCTTCATTTGAATAGAAGTTTGAAAGCCACTTCTCTTTTTTTTTTTTTCTTTTTCTCATTAGGAGCACTCGTTATAAAGAAAAATAATTAAATAGAAATTGATCAAAAAAGGAGCCTAGTTAAAGGCACCTGCACTGTCCTGACCTTTTTAAAAATGAGATTCAACAAATTTGTGTCCCATATGACTTTCCAAATCCAGTTGCTGTTGAGTTGATTCCAACTCACGGTGACCCCATGTGTGTCACAGTAGAACTGTGCTCCCTAGGGTTTTCAGTTGCTGATATTTCCGAAGTGGATCACCAGGCCTTTCTTCTAAGGTGCCTCTGGGTCAACTTGAATCTCCAACCTTTTGGTTAACAGCCAAGCACGTTAACCGTTTTGTTCTTTTTCAGCCTAATATGCTGAACCATTCAAATCATGTGTGACTGGCCCCCCAGGGGAGAGGTCCAATGGTTTATCAAATAGTACTGCCCCTCTGGGAGTTCCTGAGTGGTATAAATGGTTAAGGCGCTCATGGAAAGGTTGGAGGTTTGAGTCAAACCAGAGGTACCTCAAAAGAAAGGCCTGGCTATCTTTTTTCAAAAATCAACCATTGAGTACCACAGGGAGCACAAGTCTAGTCTGGCACACATGGGATCACCATGGTTGAAATCGCCTCAGGGGCCACTGGTTAACTACCCCCTTGCTGCACATCTTTTCCAGAAAAGGAATGTAGCAGGACTGTATTCTTTCACCTTACTTATTCAATTTGTATGCTGAACAAGCAATCCAAGAAGCTGGACTATATGAAAAAGAACATTGTGTAAGGATTGGGGAAAAACTCATTAACAACCTGCAATATGCAAATAACACAACTTTCCTTGCTGAAAATGATGACAACGTGAAGCACTTACTGAGGAAGATCAAAGACTACAGCCTTCAGTTGGTGCAATAAATAACATCATGATAAATGAAAAACAAATTGAAGCTGTCAATGATTACATTCTACTTGGATCAACAATGAATGTCCATGGAAGCTGCAGTCAAGAAATAAAACAACTTATTGCATTGGTCAAATCTGCTGCAAAAGACCTCTTGAACATTTAAAAAGCAAAGATGTCACTTTGATGACGAAGGTGCACCTGACCCAAGCCATGTTTTCAATCACCTCGTAAGACAATGAAAAAGGAAGACAGAAGAAGACGTGATACATTCGAAGTATGGTGTTGGCAAAAATATTGAATATACCATGGGCTGTCAGAACAAACAAATCAGATTTAGAAGAAATACAACCAGAATGCTCCTCAGAAGCAAGGGTGGTGAGAATTAGCTCACTTACTTTGGACATATCATCAGAAAAGACAAATTGCTAGAAAATTGCATCATATTTGATAAAGGAGAGAGTCAGCAAAAACGAGGGAAACCCTCAATGAGGTGGATTGACATAACAGCCACAACAGTGGACTCAAACATACCAACAATCATGAAGATGGCGTGGGACCAGCCAAAGTTTTGTTCTGTTATACATAAGGTCATCCTGAGTCAGAGCCAACTTAAGCATCAACTAACAACTGCCCTCTCCTTCATGGGGTCATTCTTCCAATTCCAGTGATTGCTCCTCTATTTACTCTTCTGAGACCTGCGGTAGACAGTTCAAATTTTTCTCCAAAATAAATCAGAACAGGGCATAGATTAAGGTACCCACAAGGCCATTCTGTACCGGAAGCCAAAAATCCTTGATCTCTCGCCCATTGCAATTTATGCCCAGCCACATTGTCCATTGTATCTCACTAGAAGTTATGTCATGAGCCCAAATGACTACATGAATTATCCCCTAATAATATAGTGCCAGCAACATTAAAATGTGCCCACGTTTGAATATGAGCATTCTTCCAGCAATAAATTCCCCAGAAGTAAAAATCAAAAGTTAAATTTTCTTCCTTTTATATATTAAAGCACAAGGGACTTTAAAACAAAACACATAACTCTTTCCTCATTTCTTACTCTCCTCATTCTCATCCAGACTGATCTCATTTAAATGCTTGGTAGAATGGGGGTTCTTTCCATAGCTGCAGCCTGGGCTAATTCACCAAAACAAGTAATTTGTTCCACAATTCCAAATTTGAATTAATCAATCCCCTAGCCCTTTTTAAGACACCTAAAGAATAAATCAGATCTATAAGGTTATCAGAGCACCAGTTCCTTACCAGGAAAATCCAAAAAGCTTAATAAGTCTCCATTCTAGCAAAACCATATTCTCAGAACCACAGGAAAATCTTTAACCACATGAGGATGGCCAGTTAAACATCAGGGCAGACTTGTCGGACTCTCGAGTATACAGGTTTGATCACGCAATCTCAACTCATCAATCTACAAGCATGGAATGGCTTTGCTTATTTTCAATAATCACTGCAATGTTTGCTTTGACAGGTACTAAGCAGATTAAACTTTCCAACTGTCTGTTTCTATGCTTAACAAATCCAATGACTTTTTATTTTCATTTTTTGTTACGAATACCTCCATCTCAGTTTGGTTCAAAATTCTCTTCCTGTAACCCATCCCTTCAGGCCCTTCCTTCTCTCTGCAATTCAGATTATATTGGGCCACAGAACATGAAAGGCAAAAAGAAAGAAAGAAAGGAAAAAAAAAAGTGATTTCTACTCCTTCCTGAAGTGACTTACCAGAGTCAGAGTAGCTGAACACCTCCAGGCATGCCCCAGCATTCCTCGCCACCTTCTCCTTTCCCTGGGAAAAGTAAGCTTCTCTAATGGGCTTAACCACACGGAGGAAACTAGAAGGGTAAGAAAAGAGCTGGCTGTATTTAGGCATGTAACTGCAAAAACCAAAACCAAAAAAGCCAAACCCGTTGCCGTCAAGTTGATTCTGACTCAGAGCGACCCCATGCAACAGAGTAGAACTGCCCCATATGGTTTCCAAGGAGCAACTGGTAGATTCAAACTGTGGACTTTTTTGTTAGCAGCCACTCTGTTAACCACTGTGCTACCAGGGCTCCAACTGTATAAAAGAGAGACAAAAAAAAGGTGAGGCATGAGCAATGACTCTTTCCTACCTTGACCAATCCAGTAACATACTCATCTTCTTCTTACAGGAAGAAGTCAGTGATAGGTCAAGAGAAGGCAGTAGCTTCTTTCTCAAATACTTTCAGGAGGTAGAGGTTATTTTACAGAACATGGTGAGAGGAGAAAAACATTGTTCCCCCAACAATTAGATTGATGTCTATCTCTCCAACCATTGCTCTCAGGCTCTGGAGCTTGGACTTAATTCCACACTAGCCCCACTTCTAAGTATTCCCATCTTAGCAACTAGCCTTATGAATCTAAACCCTGTCCCATAAAAAAAAAAAAAAAAAATCCAAGCTTCTTTGTTGTTACTGTCATGTTTAAGTGATTGCTGACTTTGATGGTGCTCCTTCAAAGTGGTCCATTTCCTTGTGTGTTATTTGAACTTGGACTGTGAGTCCATAGTCACTGTTTTTTCTCCTGTGACAGAAATTTTATGTGACCTAGGTTGTGAAGGTGTTCCATCAGAATTGTCTTGAATTTTATTCTTTGAGAGACTCCAAGGTTTTAACTTCTTCTGGCCAGTTTTAATGCGAATTTATTAGCCTGGATTGGTGACAACTGTAGGTAACATTTTTTTTTCCCATGGACATCCCCAGGTGGATGGCAAACATTTTTTGTTGCTGTTTTCTGTTCCCAGGTCTGTAGGTGGAATACTCCCAATCCTTTTTTCGTAAGTTAGAAGCATTTAAAGGCTTCCAGATTTATACAAGTGCTTAGTTTCAACATTCCTCCTTGTGTGGGCTGAAGACCCCGTCTTCTTTTCCTGTGTATCTGAGTGTTGTGCTCCTTTATATTACTGTGTTGTCAGCTTCAGTCATACCTTTGCCTTGAGTTTCCTCTGAGTTCTGATATAAGGGATATTTCTTTTTTTTTTTCTCTCTTAAAGTTATGCTTATTCATATCTTTAATTGTTTGAAGCATGAGGTGGTGGAAGGAGGTTGTGGGTTGCATGTTTTATGCTATTTCAATCCCATTTTTCTTCATGCTTTCATGATACTTCCTCTGTAACAACCTCACTGATTGCAACCAATAGGTTAAAAGTTTAGTAGAATTGATTTTACCCTCAGGCCCATGGATGGGTGTCTTAATCTGCCAAGTGCTGTTGTTACAAAAAATTGCACAAGTGAGTGGGTCTAAAGAACATAAATTTATTTTCTCACAGTTCATGAGGCTATAAGTCAGAATTTAGGGCATGGCTATGGGGGGAGGTCCTTTTTCATCTATTTCAGCTTCTAGTGGCTGGCAATACTTGGAGTTCCTTGACCTTTAGATGCACCTGCTATGTGTGTCTATCTTCATATGATTTCTCCCCTCATGCCTATTTTGGTCTTTTTATAACTTAGAAGATTAGGCTTAGGACTCACCCTACTCTGGCATGACCTCATTAACATAAAATAAGAAAGCTCCTATTTCCAAACCATTTGCCATCCAGTCAATTCCAACTCATAGCTACCTTATAGAACAGAATAGAATTGCCCCATAGGGTTTCCAAGGCTGTAATCTTTATGGGGGCAGACTGCCACATTTTTCTTCTGCAGAGTGACCAGTGGGTTTGAACCACCAACCTTTTGTTTACTGACTGAGCACTTAATCACTACACCACCAGGACTCCTCCTTCAATTTCCAAACAGGGTCATATTTACAGGTACAGGAGTTAAAATTTTGCTACTTTTTTAGGGACACAATTCTATCCATAACTGTGGGTCTAAGCCAATTCTTAAAGTCCATAATATTGGAAAATGTGACTGGTTTAAAGATGGTCACATTTACCCAGGACAGTTTAATAAAGTTAAAGAACACATTTTCTGACATACTAAGAAAAATTTGTTACCAAATTTTAAAAGATCAAGGTTATTTATCACAACTCTTATTCAACACTGTGCTGGAGGTCCTAGCCAGAGCAATTAGGCTAGATAAAGAATAAAGGGCATCCAGATTGGTAAGAAAGAAGTAAAAGTATCTCGATTTGCACATGACATGATTATACACAGAAAACCCTAAAGAATCCCCAAGGAAGCTACTGAAACTAATAGGAGAGTTCAGCAGAGTAACAGGATAAAAGATAAACATACAAAAAATCATTTGGATTCCCCTACACCAAGAAAAAGAACATTGAGGAGGAAATAAAATCAATACCACTTACAGTAGCCCCCAAGAAGATAAAATACTTAGGAATAAATCTTACCAGAGATGTAAAAGACCTATACAAAGAAAACTACAAGACACTACTGCAAGAAACCAAAATAGACCTACATAACTGGAAAAACGTACCTTGCTCATGGATAGGAAGACTCAACATTGTAAAAATGTCTATTCTACCAAAAGCCATCTATAGATACACTGCAATTCCGATCCAAATCCCAATGACATTTTTTATTGAGATGGAGAAACAAATCACCAACTTAATGTGGAAGGGAAAGAGGCCCTGGGTAAGTAAAGCATTACTGATAAAGAAGAATGAAGTGGGAGGCCTCACTCTACCTGATTTTAGAACATATACAGCCACAGTAGTCAAAACAGCCTGGTATTGGTACAACAACAGATGCATAGACCAATGGGACAGAATTGAGAATCCAGACATAAATCCATCCACATATCAGCAGCTGATATTTGACAAAGGCCCAAAGTCAGTTAATTGGGGAAAAGACAGTCTTTTTAACAAATGGTGTTGGTGTAACTAGGTATCCACCTGCAAAAAAATGAAACAAGACCCAGACCTCATACCATGCACAAAAACTAACTCAAAATGGATCAAATACCTAAATACAAAAGATAAAAATCATGGAAGAAAAAATAGGTCCAACACTAGGGGACCTAATACATGGCATAAACAGTATACAAAACATTTCTAAAAATATGGAAAAGAAACCAGATAACTGGGAGCTCCTAAAAACCAAACACTTATGCTCACCCAAAGACTTCACCAAAAGAGTAGAAAGACTACCTACAGACTGGGAAAAAGTTTTTAGCTATGACATTTCTGATCAGCGCCTGATCTCTAAAATCTACATGATACTGCAAAAACTCAACTACAAAAAGAAAAATAACCCGATAAAAAATGGGCAAAGGTTATGAACAGGCACTTCACTGAAGAAGACATTTAGCCTGCTAACGAAACATGAGGAAATACTCACGATCATTAGCCATTGTTGTTAGGCTGTTGTTAGATGCATTCGAGTCGGTTCGGACTCATAGCGACCCTATGCACAACAGAACGAAACACTGCCCAGTACTCAGGCATCCTTACAAACGTTGCTATGCTTGAGTTCATTATTGCAGCCACTGTGTTAATCCACCTTGTTGAGGGTCTTCCTCTTTTCCACTGACCCTGTACTCTCCCAAGCATGATGTCCTTCTCCAGGGACTGACCCCTCCTGACAACATGTCCAAAGTATATGAGACGCAGTCTCGCCATCCTTGCCTCTAAGGAGCATTCTGGCTGTACTTCTTCTAAGACAGATTTGTTCGTTCTTTTGGCAGTCCATGGTATATTCAATATTCTTCGCCAACACCACAATTCAAAAGCATCAACTCTTCTCTGGTCTTCCTTGTTCATTGTCCAGCTTTCACATGTATATGACATGATTGAAAATACCATGGCTTGGGTCAGGCACACCTTAGTCTTCAGGGTGAAATCTTTGCTCTTCAACACTTTGAAGAGGTCCTTTGCAGCAGATTTGCCCAATGCCATGCGTTGTTTGATTTCTTGACTGCTGCTTCCATGGCTGTTGATAGTGGATCCAAGCAAAATGAAATCCTGGACAACTTCAATCTTTTCTCCATTTATCATGATGTTGCTCATTGATCCAGTTGTGAGGATTTTTGTTTTCTTTATGTTGAGGTGCAATGCATACTGAAGGCTGTGGTCTTTGATCTTCATCAGTAAGTGCTTCAAGTCCTCTTGACGTTCAGCAAGCAAGGTTGTGTCATCTGCATAACACAGGTTGTTAATGAGTCTTCCTCCAATCCTGATACCCCATTCTTCTTCATAGAGTCCAGCTTCTCGGATTATTTGTTCAACATACAGATTAAATAGGTATGGTGAAAGAATACAACCCTGCCACACACCTTTCCTGACTTGAAACCAGTCAGTATCCCCTTGTCCTGTCTGAACAACTGCCTCTTGATCCATGTAAAGGTTCCTCAAGAGCACAATTAAGTGGTCTGGAATTCCCATTCTTCGCAGTGTTAACCATAGTTTGTTATGATCCACACAGTCGAATGTCTTTGCATAGTCAATAAAAAACAGGTAAACATCCTTCTGGTATTCTCTGCTTTCAGCCAGGATCCATCTGACATCAGCAATGATATCCCAGGTTCCACGTGCTCTTCTGAAACCAGCCTGAATTTCTGGCAGTTCCCTGTCGATACACTGCTGCAGCCGTTTTTGAATGATCTTCAGCAAAATTTTGCTTGTGTGTGATATTAATGATATTGTTCTATAATTTCCACATTCGGTTGGGTCACCTTTCTTGGGAATAGGCATAAATATGGACCTCTTTCAGTCAGTTGGCCAGGAAGCTGTCTTCCATATTTCTTGGCATAGAGGAGTGAGCATCTCCAGCGCTGCATCTGTTTGTTGAAACATCTCAATTGATATTCCATCAATTCCTGAAGCCTTGTTTTTTGCCAACGCCTTCAGAGCAGCTTGGACTTCTTCCTTCAGTACCATCGGTTCCTGATCACATGCCACCTCTTGAAATGGTTGAATATCGACTAATTCTTTTTTTTTTTTTTAATAATTTTTATTGTGCTTTAAGTGAAAGTTTACAAATCAAGTCAGTCTCTCACACAAAAACCCATATAACCTTGCTACACACTCCCTATTACTCTCCCCCTAATGAGACAGCCTGCTCTCTCCATCCACTCTCTCTTTTCGTGTTCTTTTCGCCAGCTTCTAACCCCCTCCACCCTCTTATCTTCCCTCCAGGCAGGAGATGCCAACATAGTCTCAAGTGTCCACCTGATCCAAGAAGCTCACTCCTCATCAGCATCCCTCTCCAACCCATTGTACAGTCCAATCCATGTCTGAAGAGTTGGCCTTGGATATATTTCCTGTCCTGGGCCAACAGAAGGTCTAGGGGCCATGACCACCAGGGTCCTTCCAGTCTCGGTCAGATCATTAAGACTGCTCTTTTTATGACAATTTGGGGTCTGCATCTCACTGCTCTCCTGCTCCCTCAGGGGTTCTCTGTTGTGTTCTCTGTCAGGGCAGTCATCGGTTGGAGCCGGGCACCATCTAGTTCTTCTGGTCTCAGGATGATATAGTCACTGGTTCACATGGCCCTTTCTGTCTCTTGGGCTCATAATCACCTTATGTCCCTGGTGTTCTTCTTTCTCCTTTGATCCAGCTAAGTTGAGACCAATTGATGCATCCTAGATGGCTGCTTGCTAGCTTCCAAGACCCCAGATGCCAGTCTTCAAAGTGGGGTGCAGAATGTTTTCTTAATAGATTTTATTATGCCAAATGACTTAGATGTCCCCTGAAACCATGGTCCCCAGACCCCTGCCCCTGCTACGCAGGCCTTCGAAGCATTCAGTTTATTCAGAAAACTTCTTTGCTTTTGGTATAGTCTAATTGTGCTGACCTCCCCTGTATTGTGTACTGTCTTTCCCTTCACCTAAAGTAGTTCTTATCTACTATCTAATTAGTGAATAACCCTCTCCCACCATCCCTCCCTCCCCCTTCTCATAACCACAAAAGAATGTTTTCTTCTTAAACTGTTTCTCAAGTTCTTATAATTGTGGTCTTATACAATATTTGTCCTTTTGCAACTGACTAATTTCACTCAGCGTAATGCCTTTCACGTTCTTCCATGTTATGGAATGTTTCACAGATTCCTCACTGTTCTTTATCGATGCATAGTATTCCATTGTGTGAATATACCATAATTTATTTATCCATTCATCTGTTGATGGGCACCTTGGTTGCTTCCATGTTTTTGCTATTGTAAACAGTGCTGCAATTAACATGGGTATGCATATATCTGTTCATGTAAAGGCTCTTACTTCTCTAGGATATATTCCAAGGAGTTGGATTGCTGGATCGTATGGTAGTTCTATTTCTAGCTTTTTAAGGAAGTGCCAAATCGATTTCCAAAGTGGTTGTACCATTTGACATTCCCACCAGCAGTGTATAAGTGTTCCAATCTCTCCACAGCCTCTCCAACATCTACTATTTTGTGTTTTTTGGATTAATGCCAGTCTTGTTGGAGTGAGATGAAATCTCATTGTAGTTTTGATCTGCATTTCTCTAACGGCTAATGATGGTGAACATTTCCTCATATATCTGTTAGCTACCTGAATGTCTTCTTTAGTGAAGTATTTATTCATATCTTTTGTCCATTTTTTAATTGGGTTGTTTGTCTTTTTGCAGTTGCGTTTTTGCAGTATCGTGTAGATTTTAGAGATCAGGCGCTGATCGGAAATGCCATAGCTAAAAACTCTTTCCCAGTCTGTAGATAGTCTTTTTACTCTTTTGGTGAAGTCCTTGGATGAGCATAGGTGTTTGATTTTCAGGAGCTCCCAGTTATGTAGTTTTTCTTCTACATTCTTTATAATGTTTTGTATACTGTTTATGCCATGTATTAGGGCTCCTAACATTGTCCCTATTTATTCTTCCATGATTTTTATCGTTTTAGATTTTATATTTAGGTCTTTGATCCATTTTGAGTTAGTTTTTGTGCATGGAGTGAGGTATGGGTCTTGTTTCATTTTTTTTGCAGATGGATATCCAGTTATGCCAGCACCATTTGTTAAAAAGACTCTTTTCCCCTTTCACTGTTTTAGGGCCTTTGTCAAATGTCAACTGCTCGTATGTGGATGGATTTATGTCTAGATTCTCAATTCTCTTCCCTTGGTCCATGTATCTGTTGTTGTACCAGTACCAGGCTGTTTTGTCTGCTGTGGTGGTATAATAGGTTCTAAAATCAGGTAAAGTAAGGCCTCCCACTTTGTTCTTCTTTTTCAGTAATGCCTTATTTATCTGGGGCCTCTTTCCTTTCCATATGAAATTTGTGATTTGTTTCTCCATCTCCTTAAAGAATGTCCTTGGAATTTGGATCGGAGTTGCATTAAACGTATAGATCGCTTTCGGTAGAATAGATATTTTTATAACGTTAAGTCTTCCTATCCATGAGCAAGGTATGTTCTTCCCCTTAGGTAAGTCTCTCTTGGTTTCTTGCAGAAGTGTACTGTAGTTTTCTTTGTATAAGTCTTTTACATCTCTGGTAAGATTTATTCCTAAGTATTTTATCTTCTTGGGGCCACTGTAAATGGCATTGATTTGGTGATTTCCTCTTTGATGTTCTTTTTGTTGGTGTAGAGGAATCCAACTGATTTTTGTATGTTTAGCTTGAATCCCGATACTCTGCTGAACTCTTCTATTAGTTTCAGTAGTTTTCTGGAGGATTCCTTAGGGTTTTCTGTGTAGAAGGTCATGTCATCTGCAAATAGAGATACTTTGACTTCTTCCTTACCAATCTGGATGCCCTTTATTCTTTATCTAGCCTAATTGCTCTGGCTAGGACTTCCAGCACAATGTTGAATAAGAGTGGTGATGAAGGATATCCTTGTCTGGTTCCTGATCTCAATGGGAATGTTTTCAGGCTCTCTCCCTTTAGGGTGATGTAGGCTGTTGGCTTTGTATAAATGCCCTTTATTATCTTGAGAAATTTTCCTTCCATTGCTATTTTGCTGAGAGTTTTTTTATCATGAAAGAGTGTTGAACTTTGTCAAATGCCTTTTTTGCATCAATTGATAAAATCATGTGATTCTTGTCTTTTGTTTTACTTATGTGGTGGATTACATTAATCGTTTTTCTAATGTTGAACCATCCCTGCATACCTGGTATAAATCCCACTTGGTCATGGTGAATTATTTTTTTGATATGTTGTTGAATTCTATTCACTAGAATTTTGTTGAGGATTTTTGCATCTACATTCATGAGGCATATAGGTCTATAATTTTCTTTTCTTGTGGTGTCTTTACCTGGTTTTGGTATCAGGGATATGGTGGCTTCATAGAATGAGTTTGGTAGCATTCCATCCTTTTCTATGCTCTAAAATACCTTTAGTAGTATTGGTGTTAACTCTTCTCTGAAAGTTGGGTAGAACTCTGCAGTGAAACCATCTGGACCAGGGTTTTTTTTTGTTGGGAGTTTTTCGATTACCTGTAGAATCTCTTCTTTTGTTATGGGTCTATTTAGTTGTTCCACCTCTGTTTGTGTTAGTTTAGGTAGGTAGTGTGTTTCTAGGAATTCATCCATTTCTTCTAGGTTTTCAAATTTGTTTGAGTATGGTTTTTCATAGTAATCTGATATGATTCTTTTAATTTCACTTGGGTCTGTTGTAATATCACCCATCTCATTTCTTATTTGGGTTATTTGCTTCCTCTCCTGTTTTTCTGTTGTCAGTTTGGCCAGTGGTTTATCAATTTTGTTGATCTTTTCAAAAAACCAGCTTTTGGTCTTGTTAATTCTTTCAATTGTTTTTCTGTTTTCTATTTCATTTAGTTCAGCTCTAATTTTTATTATTTTTTTTTTCTTCTGGTACCTGTGGGTTTCTTTTGTTGCTCTCTTTCTACTTGTTCAAGTTGTAGGGATAATTCTTTGACTTTGGCCCTTCTTTTTGGATGTGTGCATTTATTGATATAAATTGGCCTCTGAGCACCGCTTTTGCTGTGTCCCAAAGGTTCTGATAGGAAGCGTTTTCATTCGCATTGAATTCTATGAATTTCTTTATTCCATCCTTAATGTCTTCTACAATCCAGTCTTTTTTGAACAGGGTATTGTTCAGTTTCCAAGTGTTTGATTTCTTTTCCCTAGTTTTTCTGTTATTGATTTCCACGTTTATGGCCTTATGGTCAGAGAAGATGCTTTGTAATATTGCAATGTTTTGGATTCTGCTAAGGCTTGCTTTATGACCTAATATGTGGTCTATTCTAGAGAATGTCCCATGTTCACTAGAAAAGAAGGTATACTTGGCTGCTGTTGGGTGGAGTGTTCTGTATATGCCTATAAGGTCAAGTTGGTTGATTGTGGCATTCAGATCTTCTGTGTCTTTATTGAGCTTCTTTCTGGATGTCCTGTCCTTCACCAAAAGTGGTGTGTTGAAGTCTCCTACTATACTGTGGAGCTGTCTATCTCACTTTTCAATGCTGATAGAGTTTGTTTTATGTATCTTGCAGCACTCTCATTGGGTGCATAAATGTGTAATATGCTTATATCTTCTTGGTGTATTGTCCCTTTAATCATTATATAGTGTCCTTCCTTATCATTTCTGATGGATTTAACTTGAAAGTCTGTTTTGTCAGAAATTAATATTGCCACTCCTGCTCTTTTTTGATTGTTGTTTGCTTGATATATTTTTTTTTTCCATCCTTTGAGTTTTAGTTTGTTTGTGTCTCCAACTCTAAGGTATGTCTTTTGTAGGCAGCATATAGACGGATCTTGTTTTTTAATCCATTCTGCCACTCTCTGTCTCTTTATTGGTGCACTTAGTCCATTTACATTCAGGGTAATTATGGATAGGTATGAATTTAGTGCTATCATTTGGATGTCTTCTTTTGTGTGTTGTTGACAGTGTCTTTTTCCCACTTGATTTTACGTGCTGAGTAGATTCTCTTTATATATTGTCCTTTCTTCAAATTTTTTGTTGTTGATTTTTTTTCTGCTGAGTCTGTACTTTTCCTTGTATTTTATTTTAATGAGTAGGGTAGTTTGTCTCCTTTGTGATTACCTTATTATTTACCCCTATTTTTCTAAATTTAAAACTAACTTTTTTTTCTTTGTATCGCCATATCTTCCTCTCCATGTGGAAGGTGTATGATTACATTTCTTAGTCCCTCTTTATTATTTTTAATGTTGTTTCCTTTTATATGATAACATTGTCGTTACCCTGTGTTGGGCTTTTTTTTTTTTGGATTTCCCTGTCTGGGTTGACTTCTGGTTGCTCTGCCCAGTGTTCTGGCCTTGGGTTGATACCTGATATTATTGATTTTCTAACCAAAGAACTCCCTTTAGTATTTCTTGTAGTTTTGGGTTTGGTTTAAACGAATTCCCTCAACTTGTGTTTATCTGGAAATGTCTTAATTTCACCCTCATATTTAAGAGACAGTTTTGATGGATATATGATTCTTGGCGGCAATTTTTTTCCTTCAATTTTTTAAATATGTCATCCCATTGACTTCTTGCCTGCATGGTTTCTGCCGAGTAGTCCGAGCTTATTCTTATTGCCTCTCCTTCGTAGGTGACTTTTCATTTATCCCTCTCTGCTCTTATAATTGTGTCTTTATCTTTGGTTTTGGCAAGCTTCATTATAATATGTCTTGGTGATTTTCTTTTAAGATCTACCTTATTTGGAGTTGGATGAGCGTCTTGGATAGATATCTTCTCATCTTTCACAATATCAGGGAAGTTTTCTGCCAACAAATCCTGAACAATTTTCTCTGTATTTTCTGTTATGCCTCACTGTTCTGGTACTCCAATCACTTGTAGGTTATTTCTCTTGATAGAGTCCCACATGACTCTTAAGATTTCTTCATTTTTTTAAATTCTTTTATCTGATTTTTCTTCAAATATATTAGTGCCAAGTGATTTATTTTCGAGTTCAGAAATTCTAGCTTCTACTTGCTCAATTCTGCTCCTCTGACTTTCTATTGAGTTACCTAATTCTGTAATTTTGTTGTTAATCTTCTGAATTTCTTGTTGCTGTCTGTCTATGGATTTTTCCAGATTATTAAACTTTTCATTATGTTCCTGAATAATTTTTCTGAGTTCTTCAGTTGCTTTATCTGTGTGTTCCTTGGCTTGTTCTGCGTATTGCCTCATTTCCTTCCTGATGTCTTAGAGCGTTCTGTATATTAAACTTTTGTATTCTGCATCTGGTAATTCCAGGAATGTACTTTCATCTAGAAGATCCCTGGATTCTTTGTTTTGAGAGCCTGTTGAGGGGATCATGGCCTGTTTCTTTATGTGACTTGATATTGACTGTTGTCTCCAAGCCTTCTATAAGTTATTGTATTAGTTTATGCTTGCTTACTGTGTCATAGCTGCCTGCTTTGTTTTGTTTTTTTATACCCCTGTGGGTTGCTTGAGTGAGCTAGCTTGATTATTTTCACCTTTGGAGCTCTGGTGTCCTGTTCCCAGCTGGCTAGAGCTGTTATCAGGTATATCAGTCTAGGAGTCCATTCAGTTTTCTTGTATGAATTCAGCTCAGGTTTCCAGGTAGCTGACATCAAGTGTTTGGTACAGGCTCTGTCTACAGTCTTAGAGGGGCAGGGGTGATTGGCATATATACTGGTATCTGATTACAGCAGAGGGTCATGCTCTGAACAAGGCAGAGGACTGAGAACCAACCCCCAAGTGTCTCTGAGGAAAATGCATCTCTGTTCCCTAGAGTGTGCTGGTGGGTGGGTTCTGCAGAGGGACCACGGGCACCCAAAGTTTTTGTTGTGAGGACTGGGAGGTACCAGTTATCTTTGGACCCCTGTCGCGGATGGCTGGGTGAGCTGAGTGGAGCTACCAGTCCTTAGGTCCTTGTTCTGGGTAGGTGAGGACCTTGTTTAATAGGGAAAGGAATGTCAAACATCAAACACCCACCTCTCCACCTCACAGCTGAAATGGTTGGAGTTTGCCAACAAGGGCCTATTCTCCCCAGATAGGCCCACACAGGTCCATGCAGAAGGGAAAGGTGCTTAAGGTCCATGGATGGTTTATGCCTGGACAGGAGCTGCTTCTGTCCTGAGCTCCCCCGGTTAATGGAGCTAGCAAATTATCTTTTCCCCCCAGTTGGAAATTTTTTCCTTCCCCAAGGCCAGGAGGATGGCTCTAGGTGCTCACCAAGGTCTATCTCAGGCCCAGGGATTCAGCCACTGAAGCCGGCTTGAGGATGAGGGGGCGTGGTAAAATATACGCAAGTACTTAGCAGAGAGTGCCGTTCTCCTCAGGTTCCGAAGGAGTGAGTAGGCTGTGTGGCTGGCTGTTTACACTAGTCCCAGCCCGCCGCCGCCACTGCCACTGCTCCGGGAATGGTGCCTGAAGGCTCCCCACGATTCAGGTCCGGTAACTCCTCTCCAATTCTGAAGGGCCTCTTTCTCTCCCTGCTCCTCAGTTTGTTGTCTAAGCTTGTCTTTGATGCTCAGGGCTCCCAGCTTGTCACAAATATACTTGTTTCACTTGTTTTTTCAGGTCTTTGTTGTAAAGTGTGCTCCATGGAAGCATCTGTCTCTACCACCATCTTTGCTCTGCCTCTGACTAATTCTTTTTGGTATAATGACTCTGTGTATTCCTTCCATCTTCTTATGATGCTTCCTGCATCATTTAATATTTTCACCATGGGATCCTTTGCTCTTGCAACTCGAGGCTTGAATTTTTTCTTCAGTTCTTTCAGCTTGAGAAACGCCAAGCATGTTCTTCCCTTTTGGTTTTCCATCTCCAGCTCTTTGCACATGTCATTATAATACTTTACTTTGTCTTCTCGAGACGCCCTTTGAAATCTTCTGTTCAATTCTTTTACTTCATCAATTCTTCCTTTTGCTTTAGCTGCTTGTTGCTCAAGAGCAAGTTTCAGAGTCTCCTCTGACATCCATCTTGGTCTTTTCTTTCTTTCTTGTCTTTTCAGTGACCTCTTGCTTTCATCATGGATGATGTCTTTGATGTGATTCCACAACTCGTCTGGTCTGTGGTCACTAGTGTTCAAGGCATCAAATTTATTCTTCAGATGGTCTTTAAATTCAGGTGGAATATACTCAAGGTCATATTTTGGCTCTCGTGGACTTGCTCTGATTTTCTTCAGTGTCAGCTTTAACTTGCATATGAGTAATTGATGGTCTGTTCCACAGCCGGCCTCCTGGCCTTGTTCTGACTGATGATATTGAGCTTTCCCACCGTCTTTTTTCACAGATGTAGTCAATTTGATTTCTGTGTGTGCTATCTGGTGAGGTCCATGTGTATAAAAAGAAATTTTTTTTTTTTTTTTTGTGTATAGTCACCGTTTATGTTGGTGAAAGAAGGTATTCATAATGAAGAAGTCATTGGTCTTGCAAAATTCTATCATTCGATCTCCAGCATTGTCTCTATCACCAAGGCCATATTTTCCAACTACTGTTCCTTCTTCTTTGTTTCCAACTTTCGCACTCCAATCGCATCTCGATTGCATGTTAGTTCAATTTTGGACTGCAGCAGCTGATAAAAATCTCCTATTTCTTCATCTTTGCCCCTAGTGGTTGATGGGTAAATTTGAATAATAGTCGTATTAACTGGTCTTCCTTGTAGGCGTATGGATGTTACCCTATCACTGACGGCGTTGTACTTCAGGATAGATCTTGAAATGTTCTTTTTGTTGATGAATGCAATGCCATTCCTCTTCAAGTTGTCATTCCCAGCATAGTAGGCTATATGATTTTCTGATTCAAAATGGCCAATACCTGTCCATTTCAGCTCACTAATGCCTAGGATATCGATGTTTATGTGTTCTATTTCATTTTTGATGATTTCCAGTTTCCCTAGACTCATACTTTGTACATTCTAGGTTCCAATTATTAATGGATGTTTGCAGCTGTTTCTTCTCATTTTGAGTCGTGCCACATCAGCAAATGAAGGTCCCAAAAGCTTTCTTCCATCCACATCATTAAGGTTGACTCTATTTTGAGGAGGCAGCTCTTCCCCAGTCATCTTTTGAGTGCCTTCCAACCTTGGGGGGCTCATCTTCCAGCACTACATCAGACAATGTTCTGCCTGTATTCATAAGGTTTTTGCTAGCTAATGCTTTTCCGAAGTAGATTGCCAGGTTCTTTTTCCTAGTCTGTCTTAGTCTGGAAGCTCAGCTGAAACCTGTCCTCCATGGGTGAACCTGCAGGTATCTGAATACCTGTGGCATATCTTCTAGCATCACAGCAACACACAAGCCCCCACAGTATGACAAACTGTCAGACATTAGGGGGCATTAGCTGTTAGAGAAATGCAAATCAAAACTGCAATGAGATTCCATCTCACTCCAACAAGGCTGGCATTAATCCAAAAAACACAAAATAAAAAATTTTGGAGAGGCTTTGGGGAGATTGGAACACTTATACATTGCTGGTGGGAAAGTAAAATGGTACATTCACTTTGGAAATCGATTTCGCACTTCCTTAAAAGACTAGAAATAGAACTACCATATGATCCAGCAATCTCACTTATTGGATTATATCCTAGAGAAATAAGAGCCTTTACATTAACAGATATATGCACACCCATGTTCATTACAGCATTGTTTACAGTAGCAAAAAGTTGGAAGCAACCGAGGTGTCCATCAACAGATGAATGGATAAATAGATAAATAAATTATGGTATATTCATACATTGGAATACTACACTCTGATAAAGAGCAGTGATGAATCCATGCAACAGTACATAACATGGAGAAATCTGGAAGACATTATGCTGAGTGAAATTAGTCAATTGCAAAAGGACAAATATTCTATAAGCCACTATTATAAGAACTAGATAAATAGTTTAAACAGAGAAGAAAATATTCTTTGATGATTACGAGAGGCATGAGAGAGGGAAGCAGACAGAAGGGTTTTCACTAATTAGACAGTATATGAGAGAATTAGTAGATACGTTTTATTTTAGGTGAAGGGAAGGACAACACACAATACAGAAGAGGTCAACACAACTGGACTAAACCAAAAGCAAAGAAGTTTCCTGAATAAACTGAATGCTTCAAATGCCATCATAGCAGGGGCAGGGGCTTGGGTACCATGGTTTCAGGGGACATCTAAGTCTATCAGAATAATAAAATCTGTTACGAAAACATTCTGCATCCCACTTCGGAGAGTGGCGTCTGGGGTCTTAAACGCTAGCAAGTGGCCATCTAGGATGCACCAATTGGCCTCAACCCACCTGGAGCAAGGAGGAATGTAAACAATGTCACTGAATGTAGAATTTGTTGAAACGATGTATCCTTTGCTGTGTATATTTTTACAAGAAATTAAATTAAATTTAAAAAAAGATAAACGTTAGTAGTATGGTAATATCATTTGCCATAGTAGATACAATTTTTATTTTACAATTTTCATTAAATTTCCTAACTTGTGTCTAAAATTCACTCAAAATTATGTTTTTATTATAGAAAATATAAAATTTCTTTACTTTGTAAAATGAGGACATTTATACAGACACATGGACACACCCTCTTAAAGACCTTACCTGTTATCTCAAGGTAAAAGCCTCTCAGTTTTTGTCCATTGTATAATTTTCTGCATACCATTTGTGACTAGCTGAAATTATCATGTTCATTTGATTATTTGTTTTATCTTCCTTATAAAATTCACTGTCCATGGGAACAATGACCTTGTATCTATTCTTAACCACTATATTTCTAGTGTCTATGACTATAACTGACACTCCATATTAGTTGAATGATCCCTAGCCACGGCTCAGTATTTTCTTGTTTAACCTCTTCCCAAACACTTTTCCATTCCCCCAAATTTAAAAATATTGTGTCTATTAGTAATTCTTTCAGAAGTGTAAGGATGCTTTTTTTTTTCCCCCAGAATGCACCAAAAAAATGTCTCCTTGCATCTCATTATCTGTATCAGGACATGTGACTGCCTCTGGTCAGAATTATGGTCTTCACTTATAAGTGAAGGTTTAAGCTGATCAAGACCTATCTGTGGAGCTGGAGATAGAAATCCATCCAAATATATTATCTAAGAATGGAAGAGAGGCAGTTCCTTCCCTTGCCAAGGAATATTCTGATGCAATAGCCTTTAAAGGAATATCTATATAGAGAGATATAAATATGTAAAGAAATTAGATAAAGAACTGTGCTCCATAGAGTTTTCAATGGCTGATTTTTCAGAAGTAGATTGGCAGGCCTTTCTTCTGAGGCATCTCTGGGTGGACTTAACCCTCCAACCTTTTGGTTAGCAGTCAAGTTTGTTAACTTTTTGCCCTACCCAGGTACTCCCATGTATGGCAGAAGAACAGAATAAACATGTTCAGTTGCTAAAAGGGCTAATATTGGAACAAAATGCCCAAGTCCTCTGCCTGTCATTTAATTTCTTGGCATACATCCATTCATTTATTTGTCAGCATATATTTATTGAATATCCACTATGTGGCAGGCACATGATGTACCAGGTATGAGGCTAGAGCAGTAAACTATACAAATGGGGCCCCTAGCCCAAAGGAGTTTATCTTCTAGTGTGAAATACAAATGATAAACCAATGAATACATGTTTATGTAATAAAATGTCAGGTAGCGATGAATGCCATGGAGAAAAATAAGACAGAGTAAGCAAATAGGAAATGACAGGGGGTGATATCTTATGAAAGGTGGTCAGGGAAGGTCCCTTTTAGAAGGTACCATTTGAGCAAAGGACTGCATAAAATAAGAAAATGAGCCGTGAGGATAGCTGTTGAAAGGAAATTCTAGGCAAAGGAACAACAAATAGCAAAGGCCTTGAGGTTAGAGTGTGCTTAGCAAGTTTATGGAAGAGCAAGGAGATAGTAAGGTATGATAAAACACACACAGGCAGTATAATCTGGGACTAATTAATCAATCTCTTCTAAATTTAATGCCTTCTTTTGGAACCAGGAAATAATTACCAAATATTACATAGTTGGTATGATTTTCTTTGAATAATGTCCTGCTGATAATTTTTTTTTTTAATTTAAAACATTAAAAAACTGAAAATATCTTAGATTGCCAGAACAAAGCCAATGTGAAATCTGCATGGAGACACAATTAGGCAAGTGGTGCCCTATCACCGGACGCTGGGGATTAGGCAGTAAGATTGACCATTGGCTAACTTCCTATATTTACTGCCAGTGACAAACAAAGTGTCTCCTTCTGCTCTCTAATTTATTGCATTAGGTACATGTTAGGTATCTGTGGGTGGAGCATTTAGTGAAAGAAGGAAAATTTAAAGCTATAACATTAATGAAATAAATCATTTTAAGCTTCCAAATTAGAATTATTCCTGATTTGCTAGTTGCATTAACTGTGAAATGGCTTTTTATTTAATGTATATTTGTCATCCCACATTTCAAGGTTTTAGAGTCAAGATTACACAATGAATTTATATGAACAAGGTCTTATAGGTAACAAAATTATTGCTAAAAATTCTTGTTAAAGAGTCACATTTCTGTAATGAATTTTATCTAAGACCTTCTTGCAAAACTATTGAAATAGAAAAAGATCATTGTGGGAGACATATGGCAGTGACTTTCCTAATCAGCAAAGACCACATTTTATTCTCTTGTCCCTTTCAGGCTATCCTCTTTTAAAATGAAGTGCTGGCCCATTTGATCCAGAGTCCCTTCCAGCTCAAAAATTCTATGATCCTATGAAATGTTGCCTTGTGGAGTTTTCCACACCTGCCATGATGTTTGTGCTGGAACACATCAAGGGAGAGGAGAGTTTCCAGTTCTTTTTACTGATTTATTTTTGCATTTCCTTCTACCTAGATTCTGAAGGGGAAAGTTGCTCTGAAACACTTTTTCTTCTCCCCCCCCAAAAAAAGAAAAACTTGGTCTTAAAAATAACCTTTCAGAAAGAATAAGCTCTTACTAGTCATTTCCTGTTTTTTGTGTTTGTTTTTGTTTTATTTTGCGTTCCCTGATATCTACCTTAGGTGCTAATTTTCCAGAGCCAGGGATGACATGAACTGCATGAGATGGTTGAGGCTCCCAAGTGAATACATCATGCTTGTGCTGATAATGAAGAGACTGTTTTTCATCAGTTCCTGGGGAGTTTTGTTATGTAGTTTCATTATCTATTCTGCGCATATTCTTTCCAAAAGGACATTTTAATTTTAGAGTTTGTCTAGGCTTCCCCTAGAGACTCCCTGAAAGTCTAAAGCCCAGGCTGTCCTATATTACTCCTGCTCTCGATATACCCTCTCTGGTGTCTTCTACTAGCATTCCAGGCACTGTAGTACTCACTGAGGACTTTAGTTCCCATTTTAGAGTCTTTGTCTACATCCCAAGTTCTGTACTGTCTTGGATGATATGAAAATCCTCTCGTATGACATATACAACAACACCCTGACCATTTGGTTCCTTGATTTATTCATCTCTGTTGACTTTCAGCTTTTCTCCGTCTCTGCTTCCCACATTCATGACTACAATTTGATCCTTGTCATCACTCCAGAAGGGTCTTTCCTTGAAATCGTAATTTACAATCATTTAACCATTATCTTCTGTCTGTCCATTCTTCTTACTTATTGTCACTCTGACTATTCTTTGATTTAATAAGTGTCTCTCTGTTTTTCACCCATATTCTCTCTGTTTATCCAGCTTTTTTCTTTTCTCATTCTTCTCTTTCTTGTCAGAGTTCATAAACCATTACTTCAGTTAAACCTTAACGGTATCCTCACTGGTCATGCCAATTATTCATTCAATTACAGGCTAACAAAACCTGATCTCTGAATTAATTCAACTAGCTTCTTTCTTTCTCTGAATGTCATAAGCAAGTGAAACTGAGCATATCCCAAACTAAACTCATCAGTCTTTCACAACTCTGTCCCACTATGTTTTCCAGCCTCATACCCAATACCACCATCTTTTGAGTTGTCTCTTGGAAAGTAAAACATCATCCTAGACTTCTCCATCTCCCTCACCAACCCTCATATTCAGTCTATAAAGAGGCCTGAACCTCTTATCTCTAATCCTTATTTCTTCATCTTTACTTCCAATTGGTTCAGTCCCTCTCAGACTACTCCAGCCTCTAACCTGGTTTCTTCGCATCCAGTCTTGCCCGTCTATTTACTGTATACACTGAAGCCATAATAATACTGTTGAAACATATTTCTCATCAACAATTCAGAGAATAAATTAAACCAAAAGTCAATTCTTTGAAAAGATCAATAAAATGGACCAGCCTTAAGTTAGACCGACAGAGAAAGAAGACGCAGATAATTAAAAACAGAAATAAAAAGGAGGACATTGCTACTTATCTTACAGAAATAAAAAAGATTATAAGAGCAAGCTGGGAACAATTGTACATAAAAAACTAGATAATCAAGATGAAAATTGGAAAATTCCTAGAAACACACAAATTATCTAACCTGGCTAGAGAAGAAAATAGAAAATCTCGGCAGACTTACAACAGGTAAAGAAATTTAATCGGTAATCAAAAAGCTCCCAACAAAGAAAAATCTAGGACTAGATGGCTTCACTGATGAATTCTCAGATTCTTCTCAAACTTCTCCAGAAAATGGAAGAGGAGACAGCACATTCTAACTCAATCGGTGAAGCCAGCATTACCCTAACACCAAAGCTAGATAAAGACATCACAAGTAAAGTCTTGGCCATTATTTCTTCAAACAGTCTTTCTGCCCCCTTCTTTTCTCTTTCTGTGACTCCCATGTGTATATATTTGTCCTGTTTATGGTATCCAACAGGTCCCTTAGGCTCTGTTAACTTTATTATTATTATTATTCATTTTTCCCTTCGGATTCTCAGAAGGCACATTGGTTAGGAATCAAACCCCAGTCTTGCACATTGTCTTGGTTATCTAGTGCTGGTGTAACAGAAATACCACAAGTAGATGGTTTTAACAAAGACAAGTTTATTTTCTCACACTCTAGTAGGCTAGAAGTCCAAATTCAGGGTGCCAGCTCCAGGGGAAGGCTTTCTCTCTCTGTCGTCTCTGGAGGAAGGTCTTTCTTGTCAATCTTCCCCTGGTCTAGGAGCTTCTCTGCTCAGGAACCCCAGGTCTAAAGGAAGTACCCTGCTCTTGGTGCTCCTTTCTTGGTGGTATGAGGTCCCCCGTCTCTCTGCTCGCTTCTCTCTTCTGTATCTCAAGAGATTGCCTTAAGACACAATCCAATATTGTAGGTTGAACCCTGCCTCACTAACACAACTGCCACCCATCTTCCCTCATTAACATCATAGAGGCAAGATTTACAACACATAGAAAAATCACAGGATGCCGGAATCATGGGCCAGCCAAACTGATACACACATTTTTGGGGGGACATAATTCAATCCATGACACACATGGAAGGTGAGAATTCTACCACTGAGCTACTCACTGCCCGCTTCTGTGCCTTAACTTGTATTTATTCCAACCTGCTAAAATACTCATCAATCTTATTCCATTGCACATAGCATAAAATTCAAAGACCTTACTATTGGCAGTCAAGGCTGTCTGTGATCTGGTTTGACTGTGTCTTCTTGTTCTTCGCCCTTGTTTTCACCCTTTACTGGTTGCTTTTCTTTCTATAACGTGCCAGCCTGGTTTTCTCCTCAGGGCTTTTGCATAGGCTATTCTTTTTATTCCCTCCTATGTATTTCAGTCACTGTAGTAGGGTTTTCTGTTGTTTGCAATGAGCCCATTCTTAATGACTAGAGCTCCATTCCTTACCCAGTATCATAGAAATTATTCTGTTCTACATGTTCTTGACTCTTTTAGGCAGCATTTATGGACATAAATTATCCAGTCACTTCTCTTTTTAACTTTAAGCATTTATTTGTCTAACACATTCCTTCTAAGATAAAGCCAGAGATCAGACAATGGAGTGTTTCATGAGAGAGCCTGGACTTTATCCAGGAGATTATACATTTTAAGCACGAAAGTGTCTTTATCAGATTTTCATTTTAGATAGCTCTTTCTCTCTGGCAGTCACATGGAGGGTAGTTTGATCTCCATTTTACAGATGAGAAATTTTAGACTTACGAATTTGAATGAATACACAGATCACAAGGAGAAGAAGCCAGGCTTGAATCCTCATTTTCTAACTTCAACCACAAAATTATTTTCTTTATTCAGTAAAGGAGATGGATTTCTTAGGCTAAATGTCTGTTTATTCCTTCTTTAAACAAAAATTAAGTGCTTACAATATGTTTTGCTAGGTCCTGGGGTAAGGAAATAAAGAAGATTCAGTCTTTGCTCCTGACAATTTAACTTCAATTTGATTTCCAATAAGCCTCCTGTTCTCTCCCCATTGAGGTAATTTCTTCCTTTCTCCATTCTTCTCTGGCGTCAGGGGAGCACAAAGGTGGATTATCCTTCTTAAGCACTTGTATGGAGATTGTCCATGTTTCAGTTTCAGAGAAGTCTGGCCATTCTTGTGGCACTTAAATTGGGTTGGAAGACAAATAACAATTTGACCAACAGCTGTGCTTGACGTTGTACCTACATCATGAGTAAGTGTTCTAAGGATTCTAGTTACACAAACCATCACAAAGTTTCCAAGAGAAGAGAAACTGGACCCAGGAGGCTATGAGCCTCACCCAAAAGGAGCATTTGTCCGGAACACTCAATGGCTTCTTTAATATTAAAAGAGAGGAAAAGAAAACATTTAGGCGTTCTCAGATGTTTAAGCATTCTTTCACTGTGTCATCTCTGAAAATATTGTATTAACCCCAAGAGTCATAATAACATTTTTGGTTTAAGGCTTATTTTGTTTTCAGGAAAGATGATCTTATACAATGAATAGTACAGGGTCATATAGCAGATGCACAATAAATTCAATAATGGAAAGTAATGATTAATAGTGCTAAACACTTTAATAGCTCTTTCCGCTTTCTCAAACCACATTCATTTTTAACCTTGTAAGAACCCTGTGGTTAAACGGAGACCAGGTAGCCATGTGACAAATGATGAAAACTAAAGCCCAGAGGGCTAAATAATTTGTCTAAAATATTAATGGCTGTACTGGCATTAGAAGCCAGGTCTCTGAACTCCCAGACTGCATCCTTTCCACTAAATATACTTATGTGGTAGAGTTGACTAAAGCTCAGGCTCGGAAGTCAGAGAGATCTACGTATAAACCTTTTTGCATACTACTTCTTTCATACTTTTAATCTTAGAAGCCCTAATAAAAATAAACAAATGAAGCATACACTGAGGCTTTCCTGTATCCTACATCTACATTTACTCTTACTACGTTTTACTTTGTCTGAAGTATTGTTACCCTTAATACCAGTATAGAGTCAGGAATCTTGAATCAGAGATTTAAAAGTGATATTAATTCAGCTGTTTAGAATCTGCCTTGGACTCATGTAAAGAATGAATAGACCACACATGAGCATATCTTTGTGTACTCTACAGTGGGCTACAGGGGTGGAGAGCGAAAGTCCTCGAGAAAGAGCATCTGAGTTCATGTTCTGATTCATCCATCCTCCGTATGAACTTGAGAAAATTGCTTAATCCCATCATACCTCAGTTTTCTCATGGGTAAAAATATGTAAGTCTTGACTGTATGAGATTGTAAGAATTAACTGAGCAAACACATGGAAGGCACTTGAAAAAGTGCCTAGCACACGCTTTGTTTTCAATAAATGGCAGCAATATTGTGATTGCAGTGTTCGTTAGAGTACATTCGTTAGAATAGCTCTTTCCCTCATGTGTAACAAACTCACCTAACTACTAGCTGGCAGTTTTCATTTAATGTGTAGCTACTTTTACTATTTTTAATTGTTCTTCAAGTGAGACCACATCATGGCTACCAATCCTCAGCAATGTCCCTAGCCTTATATGAAAACAGATTAAAAATAGTTTACAATGGTAAAGACAGCCAACTTTATTTTAATAAGTTAACTTCGCTTTTATTATAAGTTCAGTTTCCTTGGAAATGTATGCTTTAGTTTGTTGTGGGAATAGATCATGTCAAGGTCATATTTGGAAAATATTTCTGCGTGTTGCGTTTCTCTTGATTCAATTCATTTCATAAATACCAATCACGAATCTAGTAGTCCCTACCCTCAAGGAATTTACAGCCCAATAAGGAGACAGGTATGCTAAAATAATTCCAGCACAGTGGAAATCATATATCTCTGTCTTAAAACTGTGTTTGATGTAGTCTTGCATGCAGGTAGTTTATCTGAGAATGTGAACCAGAAAGTACATGTGAGGGACAGAGGAATAGGGAAAAAGAAAAAACAATTGAAGGATGTGTTATAAGGTTTGTCACTGCTTCAGGCAACTGGGGCTTGATCTTATGGGCTCTTCCAAGGAACCTTACAAAATATGTCTCAGAGCTATCTTCCCAGGAGACAAAAAAAGCCTTAACTCTCCTGCAGTTCCCAATTGTTTCTTTATGTGTGTTGAACTAACACCCACAAATATCCCAAACTCTGGGGTCAGAGAAATAACAAAACAGAAAGCAAGAGATACAAGGCATGAGACTTAAGATGAGGCAAGTTTCAACTTCATGAAGCTTATCAGCATCTGAGCAGATCCGGTTGCCACTGCAATGGCTGGTGTAAGATGCAAGACCTAAAATATATGAAATTATGCATGATGAGGAGGGAAGTCTGCTACAATCCACCTCTTGCATCTCCCAGACTTGCTCAAAATCCGTATTAAGGCCATTCTGTGTCACAGGGTCTGCTTCAAAGTGATGGCCAGCCACAATATCTGCAAAGATTTATACAAAAAGGTTAATTGAAAAAACTGCAGTCCTTGCTGTTGCAACTGGCCCTAAGGCTGTAATTGATATTCATCATCTCCCTCGTCCACAACCCATTTCAGATTTTTCTCATTGTGGGCAGCACATCGTCTTATCTATATTTCCTGGTGAGGTGATGCAAATCTTCATCTGTGAGACATCCAAGCTCGTAGCTGGCTTTCTCTTGTCAGAAAGTGATTGTCTTGCCTATTCATTATTAACATTGGAAGTAGAAAAACTAAGAAATACACCCAGTGAATCTTCTGGAACCTGATTTCCACACATACTCCTCCCTATTTCATTGTTTAGTAGCAACGCTAACTCCCTATAGAAATCAAGTGAATAACTCTCATCTTTTGAGTCACTTCAATCTTCTTCTCCTGGTCTGATGGCATGTAGAACCAAAAGATGGGTATGATAGATTCGCCTCCAATGGAATTCTTACTCTGTTTTCAGGTAAAAGCCTTTCTCTCTAGGAGTTAAGATCTCTAATCCAGCTTAGGCCAAGGTTGTGGAGATAGCACAATTCCCCAGAAGTGTATCTGAAAGTCATGGTGAGAGGAACCAATCTTACTTCAATCCCTTAGTTACTGGACCCATTTACTCTAACTATTGGAGTTATAGCACCATATGCTTTCTGCAGGTTTAATACACATACCGTTTTCTGGAGGACAAGAGCCCAGCCTATAAAGTGTTGCCTTAAGCAAGGCAACTTAGTTGAGCTTTTCAAATGGTAATGTATATGGTAAGACCAGTAGAATATTATACCTCATTTGCCATAAAACAGATCAGTTGGTCTGAAAAAACATGTATAGGGTACCATGGTGATAGATCTATCATTTTATAATCTATTTGAAGATGGTTGTATTAGTCAAGGCATTATGGGCAGGGAAGGCAAACTCAAATTCAGAAGAGATAGCAATTCTGTTAAAAATAAATCACTCACACCAACAAGGCTGGCATTTATCCAAAAAACACAAAATAATAAATGTTGGAGAGGCTGTGGAGAGATTGGAACTCTTATACACTGCTGGTGGGAATGTAAAATGGTACAACCACTTTGGAAATCTATCTGGCGTTATCTTAAACAGTTAGAAATAGAACTACCATACAACCCAGAAATCCCACTCCTCGGAATATACCCTAGAGATACAAGAGCCTTCACACAAACAGATATATGCACACCCATGTTTATTGCAGCTCTGTTTACAATAGCAAAAAGCTGGAAGCAACCAAGGTGTCCATCAACGGATGAATGAGTAAATAAATTGTGGTATATTCACACAATGGAATACTATGCATCGATAAAGAACAGTGACGAATCTGTGAAACATTTCATAACATGGAGGAACCTGGAAGGCATTATGCTGAGCGAAATGAGTCAGAGGCAAAAGGACAAATATCGTATAAGACCACTATTATAAGATCTTGAGAAATAGTATAAACTGAGAAGAACACATACTTTTGTGGTTATGAAGGGGGGAGGGAGGGAGGGTGGGAGATGGTTTTTTATTGATTAATCAGTAGATAAGAACCGCTTTGGGTGAAGGGAAAGACAACACTCAATACATGGAAGGTCAGCTCAATTGGACTGGACCAAAAGCAAAGAAGTTTCTGGGATAAAATGAATGCTTCAAAGGTCAGCGGACCAGGGGCGGGGCTCTGGGGAACATGGTTTGAGGGGACTTCTAAGTCAATTGGCAAAATAATTCTGTTATGAAAACATTCTGCATCCCACTTTGAAATGTGGCATCTGGGGTCTTAAATGCTAACAAGCGGCCATCTAAGATGCATCAATTGGTCTCAACCCACCTGGATCAAAGGAAAATGAAGAACACCAAGGTCACATGACAACTAAGAGCCCAAGAGACAGAAAGGGCCACATGAACCAGAGACCTACATCATCCTGAGACCAGAAGAACTAGTTGGTGCCCGGCCACAATCGATGACTGCCCTGACAGGGAGCACAACAGAGAACTCCTGAGGGAGCGGGAGATCAGTGGGATGCAGACCCCAAATTCTCACAAAAGACCATACTTAATGGTCTGACTGAGACTTGAGGAATCCCGGCGGCCATGCTCCCCAGACCTTCTGTTGGCACAGGACGGGAACCATCCCCGAAGACAACTCATCAGACATGAAAGGGACTGGTCAGCGGGTGGGAGAGAGATGCTGATGAAGACTGAGCTAATTATATCAGATGGTCACTTGAGAGTGTGTTGGCAACTTTTGTCTGGAGGGGGGATGGGAGGATAGAGAGAGAGGGAAGCTGGCAAAATTGTCACGAAAGGAGAGACTGAAAGGGCTGACTCAAGAGGGGGAGAGCAAGTGGGAGTACGGAGTAAGATGTATGTAAACTTATATGTGACAGACTGATTGGATTTGTAAATGTTCACTTGAAGCTTAATAAAAGTTAAATAAATAAATAAATAAATAAAAATAATAAATCACTGCCCTTTCCAAGGTAGAAAGTGTCCGATATAATCAGCTTATTCCAAATGATGTGTTGGTTGTACCATATTGAGAGCTCAGTATTGATCTCTTTTGTTGGGAGATGGGAGATTCAACAAATGTGGTAGCTATGTCAGGCTTGTTTAGAGGGAGCCCTTGGTGTTAGACCTGTGCATAACCCTATTCTCTGCCACCATAGCTACTTTCATGAACTCTCTGGGCAAATGACGGGATGGCGAGGATAGAGGCTGTCTGATATCTATTGGATTAGTCAGCCTGGTTTTCGATTGCCTTCCCTCTAGTGGATGCTTTCTATCGGTATTAATGTTAATACAGAGTCCTCACACTTTATGCCTTCTCCCAAAGGTCTATCTTCATGCCCCCTTTGTATTTGGAAACTTTCCTCTAGGCATAGAAGTAAGTTGAGGAAGAGACTTTGGTGCAATAAAGGTAGGTATCATGGGAGTCTAGGATACCAGTTCAAAGATTTTACTTGTGCCTTTTGGGCTTTCTCAGGACCAATCCCAGATGTATGCAGTGCATTGTTACTATGCTCACTCAATCTAGTTGTTTCATGCGTTTGATACTAACCGGCTTATGATAGGCAGCTCTGGGTTCATAGTAACTCACTTCGTGCCTCCTCACCTTACCCTTGGTCTCCTTTAGGACACCAGAAGATGCTTCTCAAATTATGTGGAATTCCCTGCCACAGAAGTCATAGCTTTTCTCCAGAACTCTACAGGTATAAGCTGTGAGTCTCATTATGAGGCTAGCCAAAGACCTCACGTTGTTATCCACCATGAGGTGTTGGGTTCGTTATCTATCGCTGTATAACAAAACTTACTGATTGTAATTATTTCAATCTCTTTCCAAATATCATTTGCTTTAAATCAAACATCTCCACCCCCCAAGTAGATACATTAAAAAAAAACTGTTCCCATCGAGTTGATTCCAACTCATGGTGACCTTATAGGACAGGGCAGAACTGCGCCATAGGGTTTCCAAGGAGAATCCCAGCGGTCATGGTCCCCAAACCTTCTGTTGGCCCAGGACAGGAACCATTCCTGAAGACAACTCATCAGACATGGAAGGGACTGGACAATGGGTTGGAGAGAGATGCTGATGAAGAGTGAGCCACTTGCATCAGGTGGACACTTGAGACTGTGTTGGCATCTCCTGTCTGGAGGGGAGATGGGAGGGTAGAGAGGGTTAGAAATTGGCAAAACAGTCACGAAAGGAGAGACTGGAGGAGGGAGCGTGCTGACTCATTAGGGGGAGAGTAAATGGGAGTATGTAGTAAGGTGTATATAAGTTTATATGCGACAGACTGACTTGATTTGTAAACTTTCACTTAAAGCACAATAAAAATTATTTAAAAAAAAATTACTGCCTAGAAAAACCTATGGATCAATTTTACTCTATAACATCTGAATTGATTTGATGGCAACCAACAATAACAACAAATACACTAGGGATCAACAAATTTTTCTGTGAAGAACCAGATCATAAATATTTTAGGCTTTACGTGCCATGTAGTCTCCTTGTAACCACCCCACTCTGCAGCTGTAGCATAAAGGCAGTCATAAACAATACATAAATGAATGGGAATGTTTTACAAAAACAGACGGTAGATGAGACTTGACCCATGGTTTATAGTGGGCCAATCCCTGCTATATCTGCTATACCTGTGCCTCATCTGAATCCACAACAGGTGAGAATGTTAATAATTGTACTGTTACAGTGTACCAGTGGTTATAACCATCCCAGGGGTTATCACCTCTCCACTTACCACCAGCAATGCCATCCTTACTGCTCCTGACTGGTGAGTGAGCCAGTTCTGTAATCCCATTCTGAGAATTGGCTTCTAAGGACCACTTCTGTGTCAACTCTTTTAGTTCAGTTTTCCTGAAAGCAGAGCCTGAGACAAGGACTCCTGCAAGGATGTTTTATTTTGGAGATGATCTTCAGGCACAGAGTGAAGTAATGAAGAGAATGAGACAAGGAAGAACGAGAAGTATTAGAAGAGCGTTATCAAGGCCTCTACTGTGGGCAAGAAGGACTTCGCGAAAAGCATGGAAAATGTTTGCCAGAATTATCACTTGGAGGTCCAAAGGATGGGAGGCTATAGTCATTATGCATTGACTCTCACCCCCTACCTGTTGACAGATACTAACTTCCCCGAATTTGTGGTTGTAGCTTGTGTTCGGATCAAGCAGGACCCTTCAGGCTCCTGCAAAGTGAGAGAAGTCACAAGAATGGAAGGTTGAAAGACACAGTGCATTTCTGAGGTGGGATGCTGTCAGTGTAAGGTGAGCCTAAGGTTGTGTTTCCTGGCTGAAATTAGAGCTGGGCCAAAAGATGTGACCCAGAATGCCAGGATTATAATTAAACGGTGAGATAGCACATAAAAGAAAATTTATTTGTAGTATTAAGTAAGAACCATCTAAATAAATAGAAGCTTTAGGGTATTGGGAAGCCGAGTGGGGTGGCCTCACGGACCAATAGAGTGGAAAGGCCACTGCATCCTGGGCAGGTAGTCCAAAGCTATGTCCAACTGTCCAAGCTTTTGGCTTTCATCTCCCATGTCACAATTACATCCAACTGTGTGGTCCAAAGTTTTAAACCACTTTTAGACAAAACAGATCTAGGATACCTTTCCCCTTTGAGTTTAGAATGAGGAGTACTCTACTGTCCTCCCAAATGTCTTCATGAACCTATACATGTTCAGGCCTTCCCTGCTGCCCAGAAGGATTCTTCCTTTGCCAGTATCACAAGGCAGCACTGAAAGCTAATGCCAAGCAGGTCATAGACTCTCTCTTGTTTTGTTTTCCAAAACAAATAAGCTGCTTCTGAGAAAATCAGAAGCTCTTGCCTCTTTCATGTTTTCAATTCTATTCCTGAAGAAACTCAGTATAAATATGTGATAAGATAAAGGGAAAATTAAGAAACCTGTTAGCATGTGGATATCCCAACCCAAGGTAAAGCCAAAAATAACTAAAAATGAGATTATCTCTAAGAATAATACCCTTGGTGCAATTCTAGGTTTATAATTGGAAAAAAATACTTAATAAATCAAAATGTCAATAATTAAGGAGATTGTTACAAAAATTGTTATAACAGACTTATTATAAAATATTACATACTCTTCAATTCATACTTTAAAATATTTAACAAGTTTAAACTGATCACAGTATAATGAATGCCAAGTGTAAAAAGGAAGAATATAAAACCGCATGTACTGTGACTGAGTCTTCTTTTTAGAAGAGTAAGGCAGTACATTTTCTTTTCACTGTGGCATGACCTTCTCATTGACGGCCATCCAAGAACAGCATGCTGAAGTGGAAGGAGCTTGTTCACAGGAATGATCATTTACAGAAGTTTGAGTCCAAGGCCCTTGATGGTGGATTTCCAGACTCATATGTCTCTGCAATTGAAGAACTGAAACATTCTGTCCTGGCCACTGACCACAAACTGAAGGTAGAGAACACACAAAGCCTCAGATTATCAGGCAGTTTTGAAGTGTCCCCTAAGCCTATCAGAGTCCTTGGGGTGCAGGAGGGATGATAATATAGGAGTATGATGGCTTGATGCTCTAGATAATAATGGGAAAACTGGGGCACTCTCTTAAAATGTAGAAACAGAAGTAATAAAAATCTTTCATAGCATAGGAATGCAACTAGCAGTGACTAATGTCTTGTGGTTCTTTCTAGGATAATAAAATGTAATTTCTATGGAGTTTGGCCTTAAAATGGTTTCAGGCTATTTTAGGAACATAGTCTTGGGCAATTTATTGACACCCTGGCAAAAGGGAGATCATTCTCCAAATCAGTAAATGAGTCTACAGAAGGTAAAGAATCCTGATTTCATTAAAAAAAAAAAAGATAGCATCAGGGGTCTGAGACAAATCCAAGCTTAAACAAATTGAAAATGAAGATGTAAAATTTGTGGGATATAATTTTGAAAAGAGATTCAGTGGAGATTGCATAATGGTAGATTCCCATTTGTAGGGAGAAGGTGGGACAGGCAGCATTCAGTCTCATTTTTAATTTTTATAGAGACCTAAAAAGCCTCCTTAATATAGCTTTATCCAGATTTCTGCTTGAGGGCTCCCACAGGCTCAAGAGCACCTACTGTGGCAGAACCACGCCTCTGAAATTATTGGATGGAAATTTTCCTTTACTTTAGTTATGTCTACCACCCTTTCACTACAAGAACGTTCTTGGACTTTGGTAGAATCTTTAGTAATTATTCCTACCCAAGGGCAATTTCTCCTCCTAAAAATCATGAATTTCCTGGGTTCTGTGTTTGGAAAACCATGGTATTAGAGATATGATGGACAGAATTTTTTTTTTTTTTAAATGCAAGGCCTGAGTTGCTTGAAGTTTTTGAAGTGTCAGAATGGATATGTTCTTAAGGGAGAAAAAACAGGAAATTACCATTTATTTGTATTAAAACTTTGAAAAAAATGTATATTCTCCCAGTGATAGTGTGTTCACAACAGTTTGTCCAGGCTAGTTTTCCAGTTAGTGTAGTGGCAACATCTCTTTAGAAATCAGCCAGGCTCTGAGAAGGAACATGCCTTTGTGCTACCCTCAGGATCTCTTGGCCACCTTTTTCCTCTGATCAATGTTTGTCTCTCATCTTTTGACATAGTGGCCTTCCATTTAGTGTGGGTCTGTTGTGAGTTGATTTTTAGCGTAGAGCAGGCAACATTAATGACGATTACTCTTGCCTGGAGCAAATAACCTACCAGAAAAAAAAGGCATGTTGTTAATATTATATAGCAACACCATAGCAAATACCACTCATTTACAAGTAGCCAGAATAAGCAACTTAGCTCTTTAAAAAAGTTTTCTAAATAAGTTACTGCTCATTGGATGGATAGATAGGTAGACAGACAGATAGATAGATAGCCTTCAGACAAACACTCAAAATGTTTATTTTCTATCTATTCTAGTGAATATTGTCCTTCAATATTATTTTTGATGTATCTATGAGATATAACAACAGGATCAACCCAATCACAAAATGTAAAATGTGATCTGTTTATTAAAAAAAAAAAACTACCCTTAGCTAATGGTGATGGTGCTGGAAGGGGCTTAGATATTTTTCAATTTGTTCACACTTGTGATTTTTCAAGGCCCAGCATGATTTCACTTATTCATTTATTCTATAAATATAATTAGTGCCTACAATGTATAAGTTCCCATGCCAGGCACTGTAGAGATGGCTAATTGTCACTCTTTGTGATAAAGCAACATATGAGTTAACAGGGATGTAACACACAGACTACCAAAAAAAAAAAAAAGATTTTTTTTTTTGGTAGTGTGTGTGTAACCTACCATGTTGTTAATGGCTATTCAGGTGACTCCAGCTCATGGTGACCCCACATTCAAGAGAATGAATCACTGCATGGCCATGTGCTGTCTTCACAATCGTTGGTATCCTCAGACCATTGCTGTCTACCATAACATATAATTACTATCTGCCATAAACTTATGATTAGTGCTATAAAGAGAAACTCCAGCTGAGATACTCTGAGAGGGATGCATAAGAAGAAAATATTTGAAAATGACATTGAACAATGAGCAAGGTTTCAGTAGGAAGTGAGGGCATTCTGGATATGAGAAACTTTGAACAACCATGTAGAAGAAGGAAAACAACAGCATATTTGGGGACTAGCAAGGAAGCCCACTTTAGTTTCTATATGAGAGTAACAAGAGATAAACTAGGGACATGTACTGGTTGGAACCTAAACCAAAAACCAAAACCAAACCCACTGCCGTCGAGTTGATTCCGACTCATAGCGACCCTATAGGACAGAGTAGAACTGCCCCATACCTACTCTCTTAAAAAAAGAAACAAAGAATCCAACTCAACTAGCGGCTACAATAAGAGTGGTATATATATAAACCATTACGATGGATTGGGTATGAGGATTAGTGCTGGACAAAGTTGTGAAGGGGATGGAATTTGTCCTTGGTTCCCACACTCTACCCACTTTAATGCCTTAACACTTCCCTTAATTCTCCTTTATAACCTACCTGCAGTTCCTTATTTCATAGGAAATTGTAAAATATTGGTTAACATCATCAGTTTTTGCCTCAGAGATGGTCTATATATTTTAATAAGAATAAAAGGTTATAAATCAATTGGTAAAGAAGAATTTGGAAGAGCATTAATTAGCCATCCCAGATTTTTAACGTCAGTTACTACATTTGTAGAGAGTAGCTAATAGCACTAATTATTAATAGAATCTTAACTTTTCAGGTAGTATTTGTTCTTCTCCCATAGCTATATAAATGCTCCATTTGAGTAAAACTTCTGTGTATAAGATTTAAAAAAAAAAAAGAAAGAAAGAAAAGAAAAACTCCATTAAGGAAGGAATTTTCCACTGGTTGGTTAGTCAAGATCCATTATGAACTAACCTTCTTACTGTCTTCTATGCCATAGAAGCTGAAGTACTCAAACTTATTTTTCAATCCCCCCTTTCAGATATAGATGGCCAGATCACATTCTTCTGGCCAAAAAAATTAAAGTAGACGTCTGCTGGGGAGCTTCTGGAAACTTTTGTTTTCCTGATAAAAAGAACAAACATAGCTGACGCTTTCATGACTTGGACATGCCCTGATGTCTGGAGCAGTGGCAGCTGTGCTGTGAAAATGAAGATAAAGCCAAGAGAATTGTAGAGACACCAGATCTCATATCTTTGGGCTACTGAGCCAACACCAGCTGCCCCCACAGTTCCAAACTTCTTGTATGTGAGAAAATATCTGGATTTTCTGTTACTTGCAACTGAAAGTGTTCATAACAATAAAAGGTAGATATCAGAATTGATTGAGACTTTTTAAAAAATATATTGATCTCAGGGCGGGGTCTGGAGAGAACGGGAATGGGGAACAGTACACGACAACATGAATATGCAACTCCAATTGTTCAACCCACTCCCGAGTCCTCTCCCCATTGCTGGATTAACCTGAGGCACAGAAAGAAACTGTCTCTCAGTTTTCACCAAAGTATTTATTTATTTATTAACCAGAGTTTCACATTTGAAGTCCTCCAGCTCAGTTCAGAAATATCCACTTTATAGTGAAGCATGCTTATAGAGACAACTCACAAAAAAAAAAAAAAAATGGCACAGGGCCTAATAATTATTGAGTACCTATTAGGCACATTAATTTGCTATTAATTTTACATATATTTTCTCATAATTTTCATATAACTTTGAGAGGTAGTTACCAGAAACTAAGAGGGAAGCCCAAAGAAGGAATTGACACAGCCAAGACCCTGATTGGATATTTAGTCTCCAGAACTGTGAAAAAAATATATTTCTGTTCTTTAAAGCCACCCACTTGTAGTATTTTTTGTTATGGCAGCACCTGGTAGCTAAGACAGATAGGTTTTATTATCTTCACTAGGCCCTCTAGCTCCTCATCTAAAGAAGAATCTGAGGGTCAAGAGGTTAAGTGATTCAGGTTTACTAGATCCACTGAGACTGGGGGAAGCCCTGAATCTAATGCCTACGAATAATCTTTAAACCTTGAACCAAAACTATCCCATGAAGCCATCTTTAAACTAAACAATTTAGCCCTATTAATAAAAAAATGTTTGTTTTGAACACAGCACTTTTATAAAGAAGTATCTATATGAGCTTAATCTGACAACAGTTCTTCTAAAACACAGATGAGAATTTTAAGGGGCAGAGAGCCTAAATTAATGGTGATGAAACAATATGGGTAGAGATAGTGAGAATGGTGACAAAATGTGAAGTATGTGACCAATGTTACTGAACTGTTAATGTAGAAATTGTGAATGGATGTATGCTTGGTTGTGTACATTGCCACCGAAAACAAGTAAAATAAAGAGGTTAAGTGGTTTTCCCTTACCCTCCCAGCATGAGGCAGCACCAGAGTTGAAGTTGATACATGCTGATGTTCTTTCCATTATCATGTCAGAGTTATCTAGTGTTGCTGTAACAGAAATACCACAAGTGGGTGGCTTTAACACACAGAATTTTATTTTCTCACAGTTTTGAAGGCTGGAAGTCTGAATTCAGGGTGCCGGCTCTAGGGGAAGGCTTTTTCTCTCTGTCGGCCCTGGGGGAAATTCCTTGTTCTTGGTTCCTTGATGATCTTGCTGTGATGTGGTGTCTATCTTCCCTATCTTTGCTTGCTTGTTTAATCTCTTTTAAATCCCAAAAGAGATTGGCTTAAAACACACCCTACACTAATACTGTCCCATTAACATAAAAAAGACAACCAATTTGTTATGGATTGAATTGTGTCCCCCAAAACTATGTGTCAACTTGGCTAGGCCATGATTCCCAGTATTGTGTGATTGCCTATCATTTTGTCATCTGATATGATTTTCCTATGTGTTGTAAATCCTGCCTCTATCATGTTAATAAGGTAGGATTAGAGGCAGTTATGTTAATGAGGAAGGACTCAATCTACAAGATTAGGTTGTGTCTTAAATCAGTCTCTTTTCAGATATAAAAGAAAAACAAGTAGAGAGATAGGGGGACCTCACTACCACCAAGCAAAAAAGCCAGGCGAGATCATCCTTTGGACCCAGGTTTCCTGCACTGAGAAGCTCCTAGACCAGGGAAGACTGATGAAAAGGACCTTCCCCCAGACCTACAGAGAGAGAAAACCTTCTCCTAGAGCTGGCACCCTGAATTTAAACTTCTCCCAAACTATGGGAGGATAAATTTCTCTTTGTTGAAGCCATCCACCTGTGATATTTCTGTTATAGCAGGACTAGATAACTAAGACACCACTACTAAATGGGATCATAACCACAGGTATAGGAATTAAGATTTACAGTACATATTTGGAGGGAACACAATTCAATCCAGAGCACCATGTCTCCTTCATAATTTCAAATCTTGATGCTTTAATTATTTATTTAATTTAATTATAAAGTGGCAGGAAATTAAAAACTAAATAATAAATCTTAAAAGAAGAAAAAGGAAGATATAATATCATCTTGCAATGGTTTTCCTGTAAACTTAGTCTCCGAATTTGAGCTCTTCTTACTCTAAGTTTCTTAGACAAAATTAATATTCTAGTAACATAACTGATATTTTCATGCACAATTTTCTTGTATTTCAGGTCACAAGTGGCTCATTAATCAATCCAATAAAAATTTTAAAACCTGATGTAGGAATCTGTCTTTGATAAATTTGTGATTCGCAGTTTATTTTTGAAACCAGAGATGTTTGTCTAATAGTCACAGGTCCCATAGTTATTTACTGACATAACCAGGGTTGTAATCTGTTTCCTGATACCTATTGTAGTAAGGAATGCTCGTGGCCCAGCCCAGCTTAGGCTACTAACCAAAAGGTTGGCAGTTCAAATCTAGCAGCCGTTCCTTGGAAACCCTATGGGGTGAAATTGGCTGGACAGCAATAGGTTGGTTTGGGTAATGTAGTATTATTTCATTATGCCATAATTCTGAAACTTCTACTTACTGGCTGTTACCTTGTGCAAGCTACTCACCCTCTTAAACTTTTTTTCTTCTGTAAATAAGCAAAAATAATGGTATGGCAGTAATAATATAATAATGTATAAAATAATACAATGCAATCCTAATCACAATTCCAGCAGGCTGGAAGTTTAAAAGCTGACTATATACAGAATTGATACACAGAACAGCAAAGGACCTAGAATACCCAAAACAATCCAGAAAAAGAAAAACAAAGCTGTAGGACTTACATTACCTGATTTCAAGATTTACTGTCAAGGTACAATAATAAAAACAATATGGTACTGACCAAAGTAGAGAGAAAGAGGTTAGTGAAATAAAATGGAGTGCTGCAAAAATAAGTCCATACCTATATAGACAGTTGCTGTGTGAGTCTGTTTATATGCAATTCTGGAAAAGACAAAAATGTAGGGTCAGAAAACAGATCAGTATTGGGTAGGGTCTGGGAGTTGGGGAGGAGCTGACTACAAAAGGGGCACTGGGGAATTTTTTGGATAATGGGGAACTGTTCTATATTGAGATTTTGGCTCTGGTTACAGGATTACATGCCTTCATCAGAACTGGCAGAGCTGTCCATTTAAGGAGGGGAATTTTACAGTATGTAAATTATACCATATAAATCTAAAGATAGGCTAAAACTTAGATTTAAATGTAAGAAAACTTACATTTTAAATATAAGGAAGCGTAAGAGAACCTTTGAAACCGTGGGATAAGCAAAGCTTCCTCAGGCCTAGACAACAATAACTAGCAATAAAAAGTAATGAACTCATCTTCATCAAAATTAAAATTTCTCCTCATCAAAAGATGCCACTAAGCATAATGATTAGGCAAGCCACAAAATGAGTAAATATTCACCATGTTTGCCTGTTCCAAGATTTATCTTGAAAATATATAAAGAACTCTTATAACACAATAATGAAACAGCTCAATTTACAAAATGAGCAAATGCCTTAAATAGACACTTTAGTTTAAAAAGATGTACAAACGGCCAGTAAACACATGAAAAGTGCTCTATATCATGAGTCATCACGGAAATGATTTTAGAATGCCTTAAATCCAAAAGACTGACAAAACCAAGCATGCAAAGTAACCAGGACACTCATTCATTACTAGCTAGATTAGAAGTTAGTACAACCACTTTGGAAAAATGACACTTTCTTAAAAATTTTTAAACGTACATTTACTCCATGAGACAGCAATTCCACTTAGATGTTTATCAAAGGGAAATGACAGCATATACCCAAAAATGGCTTATACAAGAATGCTCATGACAGCTTCAATCACAGTATTCCCAAACTGGAAACAGTCAAAGTTACCATCAGCAGGAGAATGATAAACTGGAATCTATTCATATAATGGATTACTACCTCACAATGACAAAAAAGTTTGTATTCAAGTCAATACATGCAACTTGAATAAATCTCAAATAGATTTGATTTATGTGAAATTCCAGAACAGATAAAACTAACCTGTGGTGAGAGAAGTCAGATTGCTTCAGAGAGAGAAAGAGGGGGAGAATTGACTGACAAGAGAAAAAAAGGGAACTTTCTGGAGTGATGGAAATATTCTTTATCTTGATGACAGTGTGTGTTACATGTGTGTATACGTTTGCCAATACCAACCAAGCTATTAACACCTTTGCAATTCATTGCATTTAAATTATACTTCTTTTATTTTAATGAAGGTAAAAAAATAGATACAGAGTGGGAGATGTTTCCCTTCTTCAACTGGACATGGGTGAATTGTTGTCATTAAAACAGAAATTAGATGAAGACAGGAATTTTTTTCCATTTTATTCACTATTATGTCCCCAGTACCTAAAACAGTGCCTATTACAAATTAGGTTTTCAATAAAGGTGTGTAGAATTATTATTTGTGTTACTTGGCTCTGTTAAGCAGTCTTGGAACCAAGAGTTTGGTTAGCTGAGAACAATGCCAAGATACTAAGGCTAAAACAAATGGGGAAAAATAATCTGATAATGATTGAACCACTGCACAATCCAATGGGAGAGCATTTCCCCAGGTCCATTTTTATAAACAGTCTTCTAAAATCTGTCCTATCTCAGGCTTGTTAATGTGAGATACAACATTATATTTCTTTATTGCTTGATTAATTTTTAGTTGCTTTGTCAGTACTCACACTACTTCATATGATTATTGTGAAGATTAAATGAGATAATAAATATGAAGTGCTTTACATGGCAAAAGTCATCCATGCAAACTTAAGGTATTATTGTGATGATTACCCACCATTATAGTAAACTTCTGCTATCTGAAAGATCCTCACATAATTCAAAAGTTGTACAAAGGCATAAGAAGTTATTGAGTTTCTTTCCCTGTATTTGTAGACTTGCTTGGTGAGTGATCCATGAACAAGATAGTTTGATAAGGGAATTTTTTAAGCAGGATTTCATGTGTCTAACCTGAAGATAAGCCAGCCTCAGAAAGGTTCAATTAACTCACCACCAAAACCACTCTTCAGTGGAAAATCTTTGAGGGCTATGCTACCCAGGCAGTGCCTGTCATTGCTCAACCTGTCAGAATCTCCACTTGCGCACAGGGCCATTTGTAGTGGCATCTGATAGGAAAGACAAGACCACTTCAAGCGCACTAGCCAGAGTATTTTCCCAGGACTTTTCTAATAAAAAGGCTTCTGGCTCATTGCTGAGCTCCAGCTAAAGACAGAACCATCTGGCAAGGAAAGTATAGAATGATCTCTATTTTTCCAAAAATCAAAGCAAGGTGGAACATTTCTGAATGAAACCATGGATGTTATTCATAAAATCTGGGCCACATGAGGTTAGAGGCATATTGATTTCCAGTCTAAGGATGAATTGGCCATCCTTGGCCTTTCAGGAAAATGACCACAGATTAAGATGATGAAGAACAGATGCCACTATTTGAAGTTTCAATTAGAAAGCTCCAAACAGACATAATCTGCAAGACAGCCATAACAACTGTGTCCTGCCACAGATTGACGGAAGGATGACAAATGTTTTAATGTGGTAAAGACAAATCTTGGATCTAGCTGTTTTTGAACAAACCATCAGGCCAGTTTTAAAAGGTTTGAAGGAATCAACTTGCCAATACATCCAAATTCCAGGAAGATCTTAGATTTGAACAATCCTGTACTGGAATTAAATTTTAGAACCAAAAATTATTTAAAATACTTTCATAGAACACTTCCTTCATGGTAATATCCATACCTAGGAGGGCTTAGAGGAAGCATGGGCACAGATATGCCCCTAAATTTTCTAGAAGGCTTCTGCCTCCCTTTTTCTGCACCTCTTCCTCTCTTTCAGCAGCCCTTCTTTTCCCACTACCTAAAAGTCTCATCTTCTCATAATGACCAAGTTATAAAAAAGTTATATTTTATATATATAAATTATTTCATACTAAGCAATCAAATTAACCAATGTTAGACTAATTGCCTTTATAGAAAAAATCTGGAGTATTGTCAGTGAAATGAATCACTAATGGTAGGAAAGATATTGGAAGCAAAAAAGTATTTATTACATTTATTCATAAGGTAGGTATTAATATCCCTTCTTTGAACATATTTTTTTCAAGTTATGATGAGAAATACAATGAAATGTAAGTCAAATTTCCTTCCTTCCAAGAATTTACAAATAAGGGAGTTAAGATATATACACAAATAACTATGTATTGAGTCTGTTCCTGATATAGAGCACGTGATTTTAAAAGATCAGTATATTCCCTAGAAGTTCAGGGAATAGAGAGAGAACTTCTGAATGAGGTGTTCATGGAAAGCTTCAGAGAAGCTGATACTGAACTGTTGATGAAGTTTTCAACTGATGAAGCTTGGAATAAGGAAGAAAGTCTAGGTGGGGAAAATGGCATTAGCAGAGGTGTGGAGGAAAGAAAGATTCAGAATGGGAATCACTCATTCTTATGCATATGATCATCTGGTTGCTAATTTACACTGGGCTTCTGCAGAAAAGTCAAGAAAACTGCTTTTTATTTTTTTCTATTATCTGAATTGACAACTCTGCCACAAGTTAAAAGTACCTGTATTGTTCTTCATTGTATTATTCTTCATCTAAAACCCAAAGTCTCTTGGGAGCTGTCTTAGTTATCTAGAGCTGCTATAACAAAAATTCCACAGATGGATGGCTTTAACAAAGAGAAGTTTATTCTCTCACAGTCCAGTAGGCTAGAACTCTGAATTCAGGGTGCCAACTCCAGGGGAAGGTTTTCTCTCTCTGTCGGCTCTGGAGGAAGGTCCTTGCCATCAGTCTTCTCTTGGTCTGGGAGCACCTCAGAGCAGGAACCTCAGGTCCAAAGGATTCATTTTGCTCCCAGTGCTGCTTTCTTTGTGGCATGAGGTTCCCATGTCTCTCTGCTCACTTCTATCTTTTGTATCTCAAAAGAGATTGGCTTAAGACACTACCTAGTTTTGTAGACCTCATCAATATAACTGCAGCTAATCCATCATATTACATCATGGAGATAGGGTTTACAACATACAGGAAAATGGTGGACAATCACATAAAATGGTGGACAATCACACAATACTGAGAATCTGGCCCAGCCAGGTTGACAGACATTTTTGAGGGACACAACCCAATCCATGACATGAGCCATGGTCTACTAATCTACTTACGTGCCAAATTTTAGTTACATTTAAAAAATGACAAATACACTTGAAGCAAACTGGCACTTTGAAATCCTAGTATTATTTTTGTTTTTTTCTTTTCCCTCTCTTTGCTGAAATCAAATAAAATTCTATACATTCCTTCTGAAGTTAGAAGGCAATTTTATTTCTTTAATAAAGAGAAAAATATCCATATCTACAGTGTCAAAATAATCTCCAAGGATTATCCGGTCAAGACTTCTGTTTCCAAGCATTTCATTTTATAAACAAAATAAATAATGCTAGTCATAATTATTGAATACTGTGCCATATAGTGCTGGAATATGAGTCCCCCATGTTGGAAGGCACTACAAAATAGCTTCAACAATGGACTCTAACATACCAACAGTAATGAAGATGGTGAAGGACCGGGGAACATTTTGTTCTGTTATACACAAGGTCACCATCAGTCAGAGCCAACTTGAAGGCAACTAAAACAACAAAGTGATAATTATTAGTCTTATAAACGAGTAACAATTTTGAATAATGTAGTCTTAGTCTATCATAACCTGTTGCTGTTGGGTCAATTCCGACTCATACCAACCCTATTGGACAGAGCAGAACTGCCCCAAAGAGTTTCCAAGGAGCGCTTGGTGGATTTGAACAGCTGAACTTTTGGTTAGCAGCCGTTGCACTTAACCACTATGCCACCAGGGTTTCCAAAAACAAAAATCCTCACAACTGGACCAATAAGTGACAACATGATAAACAGAGAAAAGATTGACGTTGTCAAGGATCTCATTTTACTTAGATCCACAATCAACCTCCATGGAAGCAGCAGTCAAGAAATCAAAAGATGCATTGCATTGGGCAAATCGGCTACAAAAGACCTTTTTAAAGTGTTGAAAAGCAAAGATGTCACCTTGAGGATTAAGGTGCACCTGACCCAAGCCATGGTGTTTTCAATCACCTCATATGAATGTGAAACCTGGACAATGAATAAGGAAGACTGAAAAATTGACAGCTGTGAATTGTGGTGTTGGCAAAAAATATTGAATATACCATGGACTGCCAAAAGAACGAACAGATCTGTCTTGGAAGAAATACAACCAGAATGCTCCTTAGAAGCAAGAATGGCGAGACTACGTCTCACATACTTTGGACATGTTATCAGGAGAGATCAGTACCTGGAAAAGGACATCATGCTTGGTAAAGTAAAGGGTCAGCAAAAAAGAGGAAGACCCTCAGTGAGACGGATTGACATAGTAGCTGCAACAAAGAGCTCAAGCACAGCAACAATTGTGAGGGTGGTGCAGGAACAGGCAGTATTTCATTCTGTTGTGCATAGGGTCACTATGAGTCAGAAGCAACTCAATGGCACCTAACAACAAAAACAAGCCTATTATAATAATATGTAAATTAGTCAAGCTCATTAATTTGTAATTATTTAGATAAAAATTTTCTATTTGCATGACAAGGTTTCAGAAGCTTTGTTTTCTAAACTAACATATGAATATGACAAATCATTGTCGAGAGGAGGATTTCATTGTTGCTATTACTCCTGGCAGGAACCACAGTATGTGGGACCTCTGTAAAGGGAAAGTTTGTCTCACATTTCAGGATGCGATATCTTCCTGGCCTGCCCACGTGGATACTTCATGCCAGCAAGGGAGCAATATATGTAGGAGGAAAATGTTTGGCCTTGGCATCAGACACTCACTAGCTGTTTGGCCTTTGACAGTTTCTCTGAGCCTCAATTCTCTTGAATGCAAAGTAGAGACCAACATGCCTACCACATAGGTATGTTGAGAAGATTGAGTGACATAAAGTCTATAAAGTAGCCTCAGAGAATTACAAACATTCTGGAAGACACTCTTTTCTGAAGTTGATAAAAATGCTCATTACTCTGAAATAGCACTTCACTCGAATGACTTATTTTCAAGGTTGCATGTGTACTCCAGATGTGCTTATATAGCAGCTCCATCCGCCCTCAGCCAGTGAGAGAACGGCTAATGCTCTTCCTGCCCTTGGTCTCATCACCTGAAATGTAATGTTAACTCCCACGAGACTGTAAGTCACAATCACACTGCCAGATAGCTAGATTATGTGCTATTTAGAGAAGGTTTTTTCACTTTATGGGTTAAAAAAAAAAAAAACTGTTAAGTAGTGCTGATGAAAGGAGTCGTCCTTATAATCTAATATGAAATAATATTTTCAGAAGATTCTTGAATGACATGGTGTTATTTATCTCTGAAGAGTGATGCCCATTGCCTCAGCAAATATAGCTTTATTTCTTCCTTACCCTCACTGACATAATATTTTTAAATCTCTAATAAAAGTTCACGAAAATTAAAATCAGAGATACAGGATTCTAAGTATCTAGAGGCTGCCATCTTCTTCATATAAAGACCTTTTTCCTTACATACTCTGGTAGAAGCTTGACCTCACACTTCCCCTTCACCAATTTATCAGATTAATTGAAGATCTCCATTCCCACTACAACACACCCTGACAGACATCCATGGCTCACCAAATGCTCGTGTTTAGTAGAACTGCCCCCTCCTGAACTGAAGCTATACACATACCAGACTCAGTTGTGTTTGTCCCCAAGCCTATTTATGCCAGTTAAATTTATTATTATTATTAATTTACAACATAATTAAATACTACAAAAATCTATGAGCCAAGAGTAAGAATACAAAGTTGCTGTGTCTATGAAAACTGAGTAGAATGTGCTGGAAAGAGTCAAGAAATGCTAATGCCATAAAACCCCAATCAACTAGATGGAAGTAGACAAATGCAAACAAATTAGGAAAAACTAATAAAAATCTAGGGTTATGCACCTAGAATTCTTTTCTCAAGTCTTTAGAAAGTTTCTGCTCTATGCTAAAGAACTAGAATCTGGACATGAAAAGTGACACATCCTGAGTGTGGTTAATAAAAGGAAAACAACTGAACTCCATCAGTGGATCCATGCTGAAAGAAAAGTGTATGAAGTTCCATTTATGTTTTATGTTAACATAAAATGCATAAATTAGGTATAAATTTTTCCTACTTAACTCACTTTGTCAATTAATTGGCCAACTGCAATTCTAATATATCTAATTTTAAAAGCTGTTGTGTTGGAATACTTCCTCATATTTCTTGATGAATCTTTGTACAATGACAAATCCATGTTTTTTAATGTACTCTTTAAGCAGGAAACCAAAAATATGAAATCTTACATTTTGAAATGAATGAAACTCAGTAACAATGAGTTTTTATTTTTTTAACACTCGGCTATTCTGAGTGATTTCCTGTAAGTGGGAAATCTCTCTTGCTCAAGATGTCTCATCTCTGGATATTGGTCACATTTCACTTCAGCTGTTCTAGAGTTCTTCATGTCTTAGGTGACCACACTTCCTTTTGGACAGTCCTAGTTTAAGCCCTTTGTCCTGTCATAATTATCAAAAGCACTTCATTTCACTCTCAATGGTGTCTTTGTTTGGGTAATTATATGGGCACCATGCCTATATGGTACCTCATAACACCTTCCTCTTTGAATCTTTTTCTTCTTCTCTTCCTCCCTTTCTTCTTGAGCACTCTTCCTTGAGAAAAATATAGTTGTTCAGACATTTATTTTTGTCTTAGAGGTAATTTTATTGCAAGAAATAGACCTTATCCAAGATTTGTGAAAGGGAGAACTTATTTGGAAAGAGATATGAGTATATCATAGAACTCATCAGGCATTCTCCTCACTAGTGATTGGAGCCAATAACCAATAGACCCTGCGAAGCCACAGCAATCTGCATCTTTCTATCTTTTTATCTCTGACTATATGGTCCCGTGTCTCATTCTCTCTTTGCGTATCTGTTTTATTCTTCTCTTTCCCTACTGAAAAGACTTTGCAGCTCTACTGGCACTTAACTCAAACATGGCTAGCTCAGCCCTCACTTTGCATCATGTACCAGTTCAAGTACTCAACAGAGACTATCTCAGCTGACATGACCCTACTTCACATTCTCAAGAGAAAAAAATGGTTGTATCAGCACAAAAAGTAGAATAGTTTCTCTGGGTTAGTACCTATGTATTGGGTTTACAAATAATTAAATATACTCTGTGTGTGTGTGTGTGTGTGTGTGTGTTTAGGGACTGCAGGTTGGAGGAAAAGAGTTTAATAATCCAGGAACTGGAACTATGTGGCACAGACTTTCTAACAAGGGAATATGGACAGGGGGCAGAAATAATAGGTATTCCTAATGTTTCTCTTCAGGCTCTGAAAGTAACTGGATAGCTAAAATCACAAACAATTTAAATCTATGCAAATATACTAAGGGCTGATTAGAGTCCTAAGACAACATATATATGCTTTTAAAGTAAGCTCAAAAATGTGTAATGAAAATTCCATTTTGTTAAAAGACAGTGATAAAGATATCCCTGATATAAGAGTCATTTGGACACCATTAATAAGAGAGAAGAGCAACAAGATATTTCAATGCATGTTAATAAATAAACTACTATACTTCTCCCCGTCAGCCTTCACTTTACCCCTAAACATCATCGAATTGTAAAAATATTCACCTGTGAGTGGAAAAGTTTACCATGAATTTAGTGAGAAGGTAAGTTCACAAATCACACATAATGTATTTCCATTTCCATACAGTAGCCCCAAATTTGGAGTCCCTGGGTGGCACAGATGGCTAAGCACTTGGCAATCAGCTGAAAGGTTGGCGGTTTCAGATCTACTCAGAGGTGCCTTGAAGACACGTCTGGTAATCTGCTTCCAAAAGGTCACAACCTGAAAAACGCTACGGAGCAGTTCTACTCTGCATCATGGGGTAGTCATGAGTTGGAATTGATTTAGTGACAACTAACAACAGCAGCCCTAAATTAGTTTCAAGTAATAAGAAATCAAGAAGAAAAGCAACAAAATAGAAGTTCAGCGTAGTGTGGGTCTTGGCTCCGATTTTAAATAGCTTTAAGGCATTGAGTCTCTCTAAGTGTCTAGGATGCATTTTCCTAATCCATAAAGTGATAGCACTATACATTGACAACGTGTTGGAAGTTGCAGACAGTCTACTGCCTTATATATTATTTGTGTTCTATTCAATGTTACCTCTAAATGCTCTAAGATATGAGCAGATAACAAACCACCTTACATAGGCAGCATCAGAAAAAATAAAAGAAGTATAAGAAGGGGACTTATACTGAAATGAAGAAATACGGTTTAAAAGCTTTTAACTAAATGCACACAACTTAAGTACATTTTTTTCTCCTCTCCTCAAATATACTGTACACATTCCTATTAAAATTCACCTAAAGACCATGGTGTTAATAAGAAAGTATGTGAAACTTAGAGACATGGAAAAGATGGAGGATAGTATCTGGTAATTTCTGTTCAGGGAAGTGTTGGCTCAATTTCAGTGTCATTGCTATAATGTTTTAAAAGACTTTGCTAATGTCACTTAACAAAGCCACTGATATTTAGGCTGTGGCACCTAGAAAAGCATAATAGACAACCTCTACTTTAGGTGCGAATTATCCAGTGACTATTGCCCAACTCTGTACATTTCTTCTCAGGGGTTGTGACTTTTAAATCTCTGAAGATGAATTTATGGGATATATTTTGACATGAATTATGATACTCTGTCAATGTTCAAATCATCATGATTAAAAGACTGATAACTATTATTAGCCTGTCAGATTTGGAAATGATTCAAAATTGTTTCCAATTCATTGCAATTGTACTATACTGTAAATGAATGTGAGAAAAACTGAAATGAATCACTAAGTTTTACAGAATTCAGGGTGAATTGTATCTCATCTTAGTGAGATGAGTGTTAGTTTATGCATATAGAAGTTTTATTTACACTCCTTCCCTATCAAAAATAATTTCTATTACCTACCAGCCTAAAATATCTTACAAAAATAAAATGTTTGTTATTCAACATGCAGGATATTTAGTTCTTATTTGTAAGCCAGTTGACTTCTCCCACTGTTCTCTGTATAACAAGAAAACTAGTCAGCAGAATAATAAACAAAAAGAAAATAAAAAGCAAACCTGTTGCCATTGAGTTGATTCTGACTCGTAACGACCCTAGAACTTTGAAAATAACCATCAAATATTCCCAGTACAAGTTGTTCTTTCTAATCCATTCTCTACCCAACCAAGCAAACCATATTTTAAGGAAAGGAAAATATTTTAATACAGGCTGTATTTATGATGCTACATGAGTAATCAAGACACATTACAAGTGAGGGATTTTATGTAGTTATGATGATTGGGTAAGCAAAAAAGGAACAATTTAGCCCACACATTTTTTCCACATTTTATTCTTACTGAATCCATTTCTTGGCAATTCTGCGTGTTGCTACTATTGTGTAGACAACTTGGTTTATACATGTACATGAACCGATTTGTAGCAGCTACAAAGACTCTTTATTTACTCATTTTACCTGTGTACATGTAATGCTCTCAATATGTCCAAGATGATACATAGAACCATAGAATTGAGAGCCAGAAAAATCTTGGAGATTACATGGCCCAATACGTTTTTTGCACAGATGAGGAAATTGAAGCTAAAAGATATTTAAAAGGTTACTCAAAAGCACATGGCTTGAAGATATGCTTTTTTTTTTAAATCACCTTGGTAATAGTGCATTTTTATTACAGAATTCCCTAGCCACCATTTACAGCACCATTTCAGTGGGAACATACATTCCAAATTCCTAATAATAAACAACCAAGAAGGAGTTGGTTGGCCTATCCTGAAACTCAGTTCATTTTACTACATCAGCCCTCTAGGTGATGTCTGATGTGAAATGGATGTCAAAAAAAAGTCCCTGGCTCACAAGGATTCCATGCACAATGGAATAAATCTGTGCCCAGTTCTGTGCCATCCCCATGGTTGGTTGCGTATCAGACCATTGTCATCCATAGGGTTTTTTTTTCTTTCTTTCTTTCTAAATTTTATTTATTTTTGTTGTTGTGAATATACACAGCAAAACATACACCAATTCAACAGTTTCTACATGTACTATTTAGTGACATTGATTACATTCTTCCAGTTGTACTTTTCTCACCTTCCTTTTCTGAATTGTTCCTCCCTCATGAACATAAACTCACTGCCCCCCAAGGTTTCTATCTAAGCTTTTGAGTTGCTGTTGTCAATTCGATCCATAGATAGTTCTTAAAAGAGCATAATGTTCAAGGCAGACACTTTTTACTAGTTAAGCTAAAATGTTGTTTGGTTTTAAGATAGCTTCGGGGAATATTTTGGTTTAAGTTTTAAAGATTATCTTAGGGCAATAGTTTCAGGGGTTCATCCACCCCCCCTCATGGCTCCAGAAAGTCTAGAGTCCATGAAAATTTAAAATTCTGTTCTGCACTTTCCCCCTTTTGATCAGGGTTCTTCTATGGAATCTTTGATCAAATGCTCAGTAATGGCACCCAAGCACCATCTAGTTCTGGTCTCATGGCAAAAGAGGCAGTTGTTCATGGAGGCAATCAGCCAGCATTCCATATCCTCCTCCTATTCCTGACTCTCCTTCTTCCTCTGTTGCTCCAGGTGAAGAGAGAACAATTGCTGTGCCTTGGATGGCCACTTGCAAGTTTTTAAGACCCCAGGCACTACCCAACAAACTAGGAGGTAGGACAGAAGCACTAATTACATTATTAGGCCAATTAACTGGGATGCCCCATGAAACCATGAACCAAATTCAACCAACTCCAATCCAAGGAACCAAATTCCATGAGGTGTTTGATTGTACATAAACAGCCTCAGCAGCTACTCTTTTTTTTTGTCTTTGTTTTAAAAATATCTATCACACACCTTTTGTCAATTCAACTTTTTATAGGTGTACAACTTATTTACAGCAATTTCAATAATTGGCTATGCAACCCTACTCATACTGTGATTTTTCCGTCATTGTTAACCCGCCTTTTCCTCCACTCTCCCGCCCCTGGTAACCACTAGTAAACTTTGCTCTCTATGCATTTGGCTTTCCTTGTATTTTTTATATAAGTGAGGTTACAATATCTGTATTTTTGTGATTGGCTTTAGCTCAGCATAATGTCTTCAAGCTCCATCCATACTGTAGCATGTATCAACACTTAATTTCCCCTACTGGTTGAGTAGTATTCCATTGTATGTATGTGCTTTATTTTGTTTATCAATTCATCTGTTGATGGGAATTTAGGTTGTTTCCATGTTTTGGCTATTGTGAATAGTGCTGCAATGAACATTGGTGTACAAGTCTCTGTTTGAGTCTCTGCTTTCAAGTCTTTTGGGTATATACTTAGGAGTGGAATTGCTGGGTTATATGATAGTTCCATTTCTATTTTTTTGAGGAACTACTTCACTGTTTTCCACAATGACTGTACCATTTTGCATTCCCACCAGCAGTGGATAAGGGTTTCATTTTCCCCATATCCTCGTTAACATTTGTTTTTGCTTTTTTGTTTTAGTCATCATACTGGGAATGAAATGGTATCTCATTGTGGTTTTGATTTGAATCTCTCTGAAGGCTAATGACACTGAGCATCTTTCCATGTGTTTGGCGGCCACGTGAATGTCCTCTTTGGTAAAATGTCTATTCAAGTCCTTTCCCCAACTTATGATTGGGTTATTTGTCTTTTGTTGTTGTCAAAGTTTTATATATATTTTGGGTATTAGATTCTTGTCGGATATGTGGTTTCCAAAGATATTCTTTCAGTCGGTAGCTTCTTTTTGCTTTTTTTGGTAGTCTATTGATGAAGGAAAGTTTTTAATTTTTATGACGTACAATTTATTTTGTCTTTTGCTGTTTGTACTTTTGTTATTATATTAGAAAATCCATTGTTGAAAGCTAGTCCTGACAGCATTGCTCCTGTTTGTTCCAAGAATTTTATGGTTTTAGTTTGCACGTTTAGGCCCTTAATTCATTTTGAATTTCTTTTTGTGTATGGTGTGAGGCATGGATCCTGTTTCATTTTTCTGTGTGTGGAAATCCAATTTTCCAGCACCATTTACTGAAGAGACTCTTCTTTTCCCCATCAAATGGACTTAGCACCCTTATCAAAAATCAGTTGACCATAGATGTGTGTGTTTATTTCTGAACTCTTAATTCTGTTCCATTGGTTTATGTGTCTATTATTATGCCAGTACCAGGTTATTTTGATTATTGTAACCGCACAGTATGTTTTAAAATCAGGAAGTGTGAGCCTTCCTACTTTGTTCTTCTCTTTCAACATTGTTCTAGCTATTTGGAGCCTCTTGCCATTCCATATAATGTTGATGAGTGGCTTTTCTATTTCTATAAAAAATGTTGTTGGGATTTTGATCAGGATTGCATTGAATCTATAGATAATTTTTGGTAGTATGGACATCTTAATAATATTAAGTCCTCCAATCCATGAACATGGAACATTTTTCCATTTATTTAAGTCTTCTTTAATCTCTTTCAGCAGTTTTTAAATAGCTTTCATTGTACAAGTCCTTCACATCCTTGGTTAGATTTATTCCTTGATATTTCATTCTCTTAGATGCTATTGTAAATGGAATTGTTTCCCTTTTAGATTTCTCATTGCTGGTGCCTAAAAACCCAATTGATTTTTGTTTGTTGACCTTATACCTTGCAACTTTGCTAAATTCTTCTATTAGCTCAAGAAGTTTTTTTGTGGATTATTTGGAATTTTCTATATATGGGATCATATCATTCACAAATAGTGATAATTTTACTTTTTTTCTAATCTGGATACCTTTTATTTCTTTTTCTTGTGTTATTGCTCTGGCTAGAGCTTCTAATACAATATTGAATACAAGTTGAGAGAACAGGCACCCTTGTCTTGTTCCCAATATAAAAGGGAAAGCTCTCAACCTTTCTTCACAAAGTATAATGTTGGCTGTGGGCTTTTCATATATGCCCTGAATCATATTGAGGAATTTCCCTTCTATTCCAATCTGCTTAAGGTTTTCATCAAGAATGGGTGTTGGATTTTATCAAATGATTTTTCTGCATCCATACAGGTGATCATGTGGTTCTTTTACTTTGTTCTATTGATGCATTGAACCATCCCTGCATTCCTGGAATAAATTCCACTTGGTCATGGTATATGACTCCTTTAATATGCTGTTGAATTCTGTTTGCTAGTATTTTCTTGAGGATTTTTGCATCTATATTCATAAGAGATATTGACCTGTGGTTTTCTTTTTGGTTTGGTTATCAGAGTTACATTTGCTTCATAGGCTGAATTAGGAAGTATTCCTTCCTCTCCATCTTTTGGAATAGTTTAAACAGAATTCGTATCAATTCTTCTTTAAATATTTGGTAGAATTGTCCAGTGAAGCCTTCTGGTCCAAGACTTTTTGTTGTTGTTGTTGTTGTTGTTGGAAAGTTTTCAATCACTGATTTGGTCTCTTCATTGGTTATAGGTCTGTTGAGACTTTCTATTTCCTCTTGAGTCAGTCCGGATAGGTTGTGTGTTTCTAAAAATTTGTTCATTTCATCTAGGTTATCTAGTTTGTTGCCCTAGAGTTGTTCATAATATTCTGTCATAATTCTCTTCATTTCTACTGGGTTAGTTGTAATGTCCCCTCTTCCATTTTTTTATTTTGGTTATTTGCATCATTTCCCTTCTTTGTCAGACTAGCTAAAGTTTGGTCAAATTTATTTATCTTTTCAAAGAACCGACTTCTGGTTTTATTGATTCTCTGTATTGTTTTCAATTTCATTTACTTCTGCTCTAATCTTTTTTATTTCCTTTCTTCTGGTAGGTTTAGGTTTATTTTGCTCTTCTCTTTCTATGAGAGCAGACTTCACTGCATAGGCCTTCTGTAGCAATTCACAGTAGGCTTCCAGCCAACAGTGTCTGGGTGGGGGAAGTGCTGGAAAACTGTAAATGGAACCCCAGGGAGGTCTGCCTGATTGACCTTAGGGCAGAACCTTGGTGTCCTACCTCTTTGTACAGGAGGAGTTGTGGCAGTTATAGAAGCAGGCTTTTTTTCTGTGGCCACTACCCCTATTCACAGCAGCCAGTGAACTGCATGGCTAGGGGAGGGGCAAGGACAGTGGGAGAAGTGATTTTCCTACTGTATGTGACTCGTTGTTGATTTGTTGATTTTTTCCTGTTTGCAGTTCTCTGCTGCTTTCCTCTGCTACCCAGTTCAGAGTCTCCCAAAGCTAAGCACGGTTTCCTTGATAAATTTGTGGGGGAATGTTGAAATGATGGTTTTTTCACATCACCATCTTCCCACGATTCTGCTCATTTTCAAATGTTTCAAAATATAACAGAAACCCTGGGGGCATAGTGGTTAAGTGTTATGGCTGCTAACCAAGAGGTTGGCAGTTCAAATCTGCCAGGTGCTCCTTGGAAATTCTATGGGGCAGTTCTACTCCATCCTATAGGGTCGCTATGAATCAGAATTGACTTGACGGTAGTGGGTGGGTCAAAGTATAACAAAAAAAAAAATTGAATCTGGGATGAAATTTGGGCTTCAGTTTAGTTTCTCATATATTAAACAGTTTTACTCCTGTGGGCTTTTACACATGCAAACCAAAATCAAACCTATTGCCACAAAGTTAATTCTGACTCACAATGACCATATAGGATGGAGTAGAACTGCCCCAGAGGGTTTCCAAGGGTGTAATTTTTACAGAAGCAGACTGCCACATCTTTCTCCCTTGGAACAATTAGTGGGTTCAAACAGCCAACCTTTTGGTTAGCAGCCGAGCGCTTAACAACTCTACCGCCAGAGCTCCTTCTAAAATGCCCTGTAAGCCTGATAACCTTCCTTAAAATCACATTCATGTTAAACCCTCTATGATGATTTCCTGGACCCAACATTGTTAGTCACTACCTTCTTTGCATTACTTCAGCACTTGGTTCTTGAATTATTAAACAGTGTATCAGACATATCTTGTGCACCACTTCTATTCCACATACCTCTATCTCTGACTCCAACCACTGTTGTTATGACCACTTGCACAAGTTGTGGACCAGCTTTGTGCATGTCAAATTGACAGTGCCTCACCTCAGGCCTTTTCCAGGTATCTTTTGCTTCTTGTCCCAGGATGTTTTTGACACACAGCATGGTCACCTGTGTGGATCTACTCAGTACTCATATATGCCCAACCCTTAAGGAGTTAACACACATGTGACTATATTTTTACCAAATAGGAACAAGAGTCAAAGTATAAATTAGTATCCTTTTATACCTTGGGAGGCAAATTCTAATATGATTTTCTGATTGATCCTCAGAAGGACCTGCAAGATTGAGCACCAGTTATAGTAGCAGGCCAACTTGATATGCATCCACGCCACCTACATATTGCCTTTCTCCCTTCCCTGTTTTACTTCCCTTGTTTCTCACTCTTCCTGTTGTAACCACTTCCCAAGTAAGCTACCTGCGTGCAAGTTTTTTTCCACAGGTTCAACTTTTGCTAGACCCAGGCTAAGACAATTTGTACCATGAGTGGTCCTTGGTAAGCAATATAAACAAGTCTGTGAAGACCAGCTTTTTACCCCTGCCATCATGATCTTCACTTAATGAGTTTATGAACAAAGTGGTCATGACTTCAGGGATGGAGGTTTTCCATGGATTGAGATCCTTGATCACTAAGCTGAATCTAGCTACTGCTATTACTGAGGGTGCAATATGGTGGTGTTCAAGGCCAATGCTGAACACTTGGTCATGGTGCCACTTCCCAGGAGGACAGCAAGACACCTGGTAATAGGCGGTTTACATCAGAATCCTTCCTCCATAGAACCAAATCACAACCAAACCCATTGCTGTCGAATTGATTCTGTCCCTTAGAGACCCTAGAGGACAAAGTAGAACTGCCCCCATAGCGTTTCCAAAGAGCAGCAGGTGGATTTGAGCTGCCGACATTTTAACCGTAATGCGGTATCACTTAACCACTGCACCACCAGGGCTCTTCTGTAGAAAGGACATTAATTTATCCTCATAGGATAAGATATGTACTCTGGATAAAGATTTACCTTGTTGCCAGCAGATATTTAGACTATTTCATTCACCATAATAGTATCACCTAAACATTGCTTTCTACCAAGGAACTCCTTCTAAGGCAAAATATTTTGGCAATGAGCTTGTGACAAGAGAATTCACTAGTCTTTCATTACTCAGAATCAGCTGGCCTAGTATAAAATAGTGGAATGGCCTGCTGAAGACCCAGTTGTGGTAACAGCAGACAGGTAACACCTTTGAAAGTTGTAGTACTATACTATACTATAAAAAAAAAAAAAAACTATAGGCTGCAGTATTTGTGTTAAACCAGTGACCAATATAGGGTATCAATTTCCTCATAGCCAGAAATCAAAGATCTGAAACCCAAAGGATGAAAGTAGAAATGACCTCTCTCACTATTACTCCTGGGTTCAGCAGGTAAAGCACCTAGTTGCTAATCAAAAGATCAGTGGTTCAAGCCCACCAATTACTCTGCAGGAGAAAGATGTGGCAGGCTGCTTCCATAAAGATCGCAGCCTTGGAAGCCCTATGTGACAGTTCTACTCTGTCCTATAGGGTCACCATGAGTCAGAATCAACTCAACGGCAATGGTTTTCTTTGTTTGTTCATTTGTTTGTTTTAATTTCAGGGAAGGAGCAATTCCTCCGGGGAGCACAGGCTTGAGGGAGGTAAAGTTGAAGCTAAACTACCTCCTGGTCGATTGAGTTTCTCATGCTGCTTAAACAACAGGCAGAGAACAGCAGCCCTAGGAACCTACCAAAAACCGAACCCATTGCCATCAAGTCCATTCTAACTCATAGCAACCTTATAGGACAGAGTAGAAGTGTCCCATAGTGTTTCCAAGGCTGTAATCTTTACAAGAGCAGACTGCCACACCTTTCTCCCATGGAGCAGCTGGTAGGTTTGAACCACGAACATTTCAGTTAACACCTGTTGTACACGGGGTCCCTATGAGTCGGAACTGACTCGACGGTACCTGACAACCGCTGCCACCACCACCATGACCACCACCAGGGCTCCTTCTGGAATCTAATACAGGTATTATGTGTTTTTTTTAATTTACATAAATGGTGCTAAGCTGAATATTGTTCTGTTTATTTTTGTCCACTATATACTCTGATTTTAAGATGTATTTATGTTTCTGTATATATCTGTCTGTCATTCATTGTCCCTGCCACGGAGCAACACGTAATAACCTTTATCAGATTTTACTTATCCCTTCCCTGAATGATGGAAGATTGGGTTGCTCAAACCCCCTCCTACCTTGAACAATGTTGCAGCAAACATCCTCATGCGGAATCCCTCATGTACCTATGCATATTTTTTTCTGGGATTTAATGGGTTATAGGATTAATGGGCCATAGGAATTATGTAGAATGGCTACATCAATCTATACTCCCATCAGGAGCATGGATTCCTGTTTCCCTACATCCTACCACAACTTGGCATCCTCCTACTTTCTCACTTTTGACAATCTGAAGGTTGTAAACTGCTCCTAATTTCTGTGACTACAAGTTTATTTATTTGTTGTATTTGTTAGTCATTTGAATTTTCTCTACTGTGAATAGTCTACTCATGAACCCACTTTTCTTTTTGGTTCTCTATCGTTTTCTTGTTGATTTATAATAGCTTTCTAGGCATTAATTCTATGCTAATTTCAGCATTGTAGTTACTTTTTCCAAATCTGACACCCATCTGCTAATAAAATAAGTACTTTTCTGCTTCAATTTTTCAGTGTCTATAAAAAAAAAATTTTTTTTTTATGTCTATTGTTTTTTATCTAAGAACTCTGAGTGAAATTGAGCCTGTAATGGTATCTTCCTGATCTAGTTTGAAGATCAAAGAAAATTATCCCAAAGACTCTGTATTCTGATTGATGAATAACATAATGTTTATAAAGTTTTATATAAAACATTCTCTCTCTTTTTCTATGTTTCTCTTAAGAAAAACCTATAGCCACCCTCCAAATATTCCACACCCTCTGCAAAATGTCACGAGACATTGTACAGAGCACTTTCTATTTCTCTAGCTTTTGCTGGTTTCACATTCATCCTAAATAGCTTCGATTTACGTAAATTATTCCCTTGATTGAATAAGAAAATAATATACTAATTTACATCCATGGGGAGCATGTTATCAGACCAGGAGTTTGAAACTGTGTTATTTAAATAAACAAATAACAAAAAATCATTGTTTTAAAGTGTACTGTTTCTCCAGAGGCAACTATGGATTATACTATGGCTAGTAATGTCTTCTGGTACAAGAGATACTCAGAACTGGATTCTGAATTCTTGCCCATTCACTTCCCATTGTCGTCAACACCCCAGCAACCTCTCTGAATGATATGTGCATAGAAAGCCCTCCAGTAAGAGGGACACCTTTTATTACCAGCTGATGCTTTCTAAATTCCTATGTAGTCTCGCACCCCAGCAAGCTTCGCTGGTACTTACTGCTGTGGCACAGAGTTAGATACAGGTAGCACTGAGCTGCCTGAGCCCTACCTCTTCCCCTAACCCTACCCAAGTTCCACCTGGCTTTCCAATGGCAGGACAGTAAACAGAGATCCAAAGGACCTTTATCTGAAAAGATTCTAAAAGATATGAGTGCAAACCAGTCAAAGATAAAGATGGTTGAAAGCGTTGCTCCTGTCCAGTTCTATTTTAACCCTTACTTCTGCCTTTATAATTTCTGATGGCGCAGTGGTTAAGTGTTGGCTCTACCTGAAATGTTGGTTGTTCAAACCCACCAGCCTTCTCCATGGGAGAAAGACATGGCAGTCTGCTTTCATAAATATTACAGCCTTGGAAGCCCTATGGGACAGTTCTACTTTATCCTACAGGGTTCCTGTGAGTCAGAATCAACTCAATGGCAATAGGTGTGGTTTGGTTTGGACTACGATGGTCTGATTTTGTGTTCCTGGAAGTATCCATATCAGAACCCCAGTCTGAGAATAGAGTGAGATTGAGATAGATTGGAGCCCTACTGAGCAACTCTGAAAGATTACATTGTGCTTGACTCATAGAGGCACATGAAAAAGCTTAGAAATATGACCTTGCCGAGTGGTGATAGTCCAGGCGGGGTGCCAGCAAACAAGAGAGCTGCTCCACAGAGTTTTCTTAGCTGTAATATTAACAGAAGCAGATCTCCAGGCCTTTCTTCTGCAGTACCACAGGGTGGGTTCAAACAGCCAACTTTCAGGTTAGTAGTCGAGTGTAAAAGATTTGCACCACCTAGGGATCTAATTGATACATAGTCTGTAGACAACTTAAAATCAGTAATAAAACTGAATAAAGGTTGTTGTGCTTTTTACTATCACTATGAGATATAACACTTTCCGCCATCGAAATGGACCACTCCTCAACCCACCTCTTTGGTCACTACTGTGACAGAGGCTTTTAATGTATCTGTACATATGCACTACAGGCAGCATCTTACATCAACCACAACACATGCAGATGAGAAATTCTCTTCAATCACAGCATCCTTCTCCAACCCATGAAGCCCTGTGAGAAAGAGGAACTCTAATTCACCTTGCTAGAGGAAAACTAAAGCTCCAGAAACAGAAAAAGCCAAGGAGAACAAAATTCACAACGTGAAGTTAACTTTGTTTCATTTCCTGAAACATTTTCGTGGATGGAACGAAGCATACATGTATATACATACAACAATTGTTACAATTTATATCAGATGTGACTCTTAGTCTACAAAAGCAAGCATTCCTTCACATATCAAAAAAAAAATGTTTAACTCCTTCCGTATGCTGGGCACAATTCTATTCTGGAAGCTTAGATTATAATAGTAAACAATACAGATGCATCACTGCAGACACTCCTACTTCCTTAACTATGGAAGCTGTTATGTCAAACGTGTACTCCTATCTGCCAGAGATATCAACTTTCAGGAACAAAGCAGTGTAAACCTACATTGAAAAAGAAAATGTTTTCCTTCATTGCCTACTGTTGCTGTTAGGTGCCATCAAGTCAGTTCTGGCTCATAGCGACCTTACGTACAACAGAAGGAAACAATGCCTGGTCCTGTGCTGCCCTCACAATCATTGCTATGTTTGAGCTCATTGTTACAGCCACTGTGTCAATCTACCTCATTGAGGATCTTCCTCTTTTTATCACTCACCCTCTATTTAGCAAGCGTGATGTCCTTTTCCGGGGACTGGTCACTCCTGTTAACATATCCTAAGTATGTGAGGCAAAGTCTCACCATCCTTACTTCTAAGAAGCATCCTGATGTACTTCTTCCAAGAAAGATTTGTTCATTCTTCTGGCAATCCATGGTATATACATCGCCAATATCACAATCAATCCCCATGGAATCAGCAGTCAAGAAATCAAATGATGTATTGCATTGGGCAAATATACAGCAAAAAAAAAAAAAAAAAATACAGCAAAAGACCTTATTAAAGTATTAAAAAGTGAAGATGTCACTTTGAGGACTAAGGTGCACTTGACCCAAGCCACAGTATTTTCAATCGCCTCATATGCATGTGAAAGCTGGACAAGGAATAAGGAAGACTAAAGAAGAATTGATGCCTTTGCATTATGGAGTTGGGGAATTCATTGCCTAATAACTGCTTAATTATGTTCACTGGAAGCGTCAAGGTCCCTTCATTACCGTAAAGGGTAGGCTTTGGTTCTGTTCTCTTCTACCTGAAAGCCTATGAGAATAACAGAAGTGCCATATTATTTTCTTTGGCAATACAGTTTCTTCTTCAGTAAACCCAAAAAGGACTTCAGTTTTGCCATTCATATACTCAACTAAGTTGTTTTGTTTTCTCCAGTCTTTCATGATAGGGGAGAGGGAGATGCAGAGAACACAGTTGCAAGGGAAGAAAAGGCGTGGTGAATTTTTCCACTTAACACATATTTTGTTGTTGTTAGGTGCCATCGATTTGACTTTGTCTCATAGCAACTCCATGTCACAGAGTAGAACTGCCCCATAGGATTTCCTTGGCTATAATCTTTATGGAAGCAAATCCCCAGGTCTTTCTTCCATGGAGACACTGGGTGGGTTCGTATTATTAACCTTTAGGTTAGCAGCCGAATGCTTATCTGTTGCACCACCGGGGCTCCTTACTTACACATAGAATACACAAAATTTGCACTGTGGGAAAACCAGAGAACAAAGAATGCTTCTGGGTGAGGACAGAGAGTTAATATTATGAGGCCATGTGTCATTTAAAAGACTCATTCATTCTTGACAATTGTATTTGACAAAGTATTCTCATTATGAGATACAAAAATGGAGGGCTGCATAATTCAGAATTTAAGCTTGGCTATTGATTTTTTTCTCAAAAAAACAAAAAGATTTTCTCTTAGTTTGATTCGAAATTTTGAGACACCAAAGAACATAGTTTTAAACTGCTACAAAAGAAAAAACAGACGGAAAAGCACACGATCATGCGAGCTATTAACACTAATTAGCTAAACCATGCAAAGGTAATTCCTGGTAGCAGTTCAGTTCTTCCTTTCCCCAGGACTGAAACGCTCTGCAGAAAACCAAAACCCAAACCCGTTGCTGTGAAGTCGGTTCCAACTCATAGCGACCCTATAGGACAGAGTAGAACAGCCCCAAAGGCTTTCCAAGGCTGTAATCTTTATGGAAGCAGACTTCCATATCTTTCTGCCATGGGGCCACTGGTGGGTTTGAACCGCTGATCTTTCAGTCAAGCCCTTAACCACTGTACCACCAGGGCTCCTTCTGCTCTGCAGAAAGGTACCTTTATAATTAAAAGTGACACTAATTTGGACATTCCAAAGGGCCTTCCTACCTATTCTGCCTCTGCAAGATGCAATGCTTCAAATCATATGATAATGTGGGTAATTCTGGACCATGCAGGATACAAACATGAACGCCAGATTATGTTCAACGGTATTTTTAGTATTTGCTTTTTCAGGTGCCTTTGAGTGATTTCCATTGCTCTCACTGAAATACACATAAGTTAAATATCAGAACAAAATAACTACCCATAAAAAGAACCCATTGCCGTTGAGTCAATTCCAACTCGTAGCGACCCTATAAACAGAGCAAAACTGCCCCACAGTGTTTCCAAGGAGGATTCAAAATGCTGACCTTTTGGTTAGCAACTGGGTACTTAGCCACTATGCCAGTAGGGCTCCAAATAACCACCTGTGATCCTGAGTCAAATTCAAACCCTCTGAAGAAAGAAAAGATGAGACCGTTGGGGAGTGCGTGGCCCTACTTGTCAGGAGCACTGTCATAGACACAGCAATAACCATCCTTACATTTGAAAATCAATGCCAAGTAGCAATTTTAATTCAGTAGGAAACCAGATGTGACATGTTCTGATGCCTTTCCACCACATTAAAAGAGAAAAAGCTATATGTTTATTCATTAAACAAATATTAGGCTGTAGATCTCAGGCATGCTCATATTCAGTAAAAAGTAGGTGACTGCTAAGAAGAAATTCTGTCCACATATTATAAATACAGCTACAGAATTCTGCAATAAATATCTCCTCTGTGATCCATTTCAAATTAAATATCATGATCCTTTCTGACACTGAGACAGGCAAGAGATCGGGCTGGCTGAATTAAATAGCCTCTGACTCAGTATTCTTGGAATTTAAAACTAAGTGCAGAACACTATATAACTTTTACTGCTGGCACTCGAGGACTACTTGTGATTAACAAACTAGGTGCTTAGACAAGATAAGGGGCCATATTTCCTATCCCTACGTGCTTGACCAGCTATAAATTACTGATAAGCCTCTTGAGTTGTTTATCAAGTACCCCACCAGGTGCGGAGCATGCTCATTAAAAAATCAAGGTAACCCTTGAATAACCTTCCACATGAGATAATCATGAGCAGGGATCCCTTGCCGGGACTCAAACCAGTATCCAGAGACATCACGCATGCACAACATCCCAGAATAAGTCCTGTTTGACACCCCAGCAGCCCTCGTGACAGACTCCATCTTAGTTCCAACAGCCTCTGCAAGGAAATCCATCTTGAATTTTAACTGCTCAAGCATTTGATTTTCATAATCCCTCCCCTTCTCCTGGGAATCTCCACCCATCTAATGAATAAAGGAAACCTTTTATAAGCCCTAGGAAATCCTTCGTTTACAAGAGACTGGAGGCTAGCGTAGGTGGAAACCCCTCTCCATCTCTCCCTCGTGAGCCTTTTTACTTTCTTTCTGTCACTAATAAACCTTTGTTCATGTAGAACCTCTGAGCCTCTCCCAGTCATTCTTGGTCAGAAGAAGGTAAGAGCCTAGGCAGGGCTTAGTCCTGAGCTGGGAAGCCCTGCCCTGCAACAACATCAAGATTTCAGTAAGTGCATCAACAGTCAAAGAACTTAACTCTTCTATGATCCCTAACGAATTTTTCCTCAAGCAAAAATTATTTCTTCTTCCTCCTTACCTCTCTTTCTCCCTCCCCTTATTTCTTCTTCTTTTTTTTTCTTCCTTTTCCCAAATAAGAATACAGATATTTATAGTTGCCCCAACAACATTCATTGAATAGTTAATTGAAATTCTGAGGCCTGTTTTACCATATATTAAATTTCTATATACAGTTGGGTCTATTTCTTGATTTTCTGTTCTATTTCATTTGTCTGCCTATTCATATGCCCATACCACACCCTTTTAATTACTGAGATTCTTTGAGCTTTAATATATGGTGGCTCCTCTATTGGTCTTCTTTTCCAGCTTTTTATTGAGCTTTATTTTTACACTGTTCAAATTGAGATATGTATTTTTTTTTAATTAACTTTTATTGAGCTTCAAGTGAACGTTTACAAATCAAGTCAGACTGTCACATATAAGTTTATATACTCCTTACTCCATTCTCCCACTTGCTCTCCCCCTAATGAGTTAGCCCTTCCAGTCTCTCCTTTCGTGACAATTTTGCCAGCTTCCCACTCTCTCTATCCTCCCATCCCCCCTCCAGACAGGAGATGCCAACACAGTCTCAAGTGTCCACCTGATATCATTAGCTCACTCTTCATCAGCATCTCTCTCCTACCCACTGTCCAGTCCCTTTCATGACTGCTGAGTTGTCTTCGGGAATGGTTCCTGTCCTGGGCCAAGAGAAGGTTTGGGGACCATGACCGCCGGGATTCCTCTAGTCTCAGTCAGACCATTAAGTATGGTCTTTTTGTGAGAATTTGGGGTCTGCATCCCACTGATCTCCTGCTCCCTCAGGAGTTCTCTGTTGTGCTCCCTGTCAGGGCAGTCATCGGTTGTAGCCAGGCACCATCTAGTTCTTCTGGTCTCAGGATGATGTAAGTCTCTAGTTCATGTGGCCCTTTCTGTCTCTTGGGCTCTTAGTTATCCTGTGACCTTGGTGTTCTTCGTTCTTCTTTGATCCAGGTGGGTTGAGACCAATTGATGCATCTTAGATGGCCGCTTGTTAGCATTTAAGACCCCAGATGCCACACTTCAAAGTGGGATGCAGAATGTTTTCATAATAGAATTATTTTGCCGATTGACTTAGAAGTCCCCTTAAGCCATAGTCCCCAAACCCCTGCCCTTGCTCCGCTGAACTTTGAAGTATTCAGTTTACCCCAGAAACTTCTTTACTTTTGGTCCAGTCCAGTCCAGTTGAGCTGACCTTCCATGTATTGAGTATTGTCCTTCCCTTCACCTAAAGCAGTTCTTAGCTACTAATTAATCAGTAAAAAACTCTCTCCCACCCTCCCTCCCTCTCCCCCTCGTAACCACAAAAGTATGTGTTCTTCTCAGCTTATACTATTTCTCAAGATCTTATAATAGTGGTCTTATACAATATTTGTCCTTTTGCCTCTGACTAATTTCGCTCAGCATAATGCCTTCCAGGTTCCTCCATGTTATGAAATGTTTCAGAGATTCGTCACTGTTCTTGATCGATGCGTAGTATTCCATTGTGTGAATATACCACAATTTATTTACCCATTCATCCGTTGATGGACACCTTGGTTGCTTCCAGCTTTTTGCTATTGTAAACAGAGCTGCAGTAAACATGGGTGTGCATATATCTGTTTGTGTGAAGGCTCTTGTTTCTCTAGGGTATATTCCGAGGAGTGGGATTTCTGGGTTGTATGGTAGTTCTATTTCTAACTGTTTAAGATAACGCCAGATAGATTTCCAAAGTGGTTGTACCATTTTACATTCCCACCAGCAGTGTATAAGAGTTCCAATCTCTCCACAGCCTCTCCAACATTTATTATTTTGTGTTTTTTGGATTAATGCCAGCCTTCTTCAAGTGAGATGGAATCTCATCGTAGTTTTAATTTGCATTTCTCTAATGGCTAATGATCGAGAGCATTTTCTCATGTATCTGTTAGCTGCCTGAATATCTTCTTTAGTAAAGTGTGTGTTCATATCCTTTGCCCACTTCTTGATTGGGTTGTTTGTCTTTATGTGGTTGAGTTTTGACAGAATCATACAGATTTTAGAGATCAGGCGCTGGTCGGAGATGTCATAACTGAAAATTCTTTCCCAGTCTGTAGGTGGTCTTTTTAGTCTTTTGGTGAAGTCTTTAGATAAGCATAGGTGTTTGATTTTTAGGAGCTCCCGGTTATCTGGTTTCTCTTCGTCATTTTTGGTAATGTTTTGTATTCTGTTTATGCCTTGTATTAGGGCTCCTAATGTTATCCCTATTTTTTCTTCCATGATCTTTATCGTTTTAGTGTTCATGTTTAGGTCTTTGATTCACTTGGAGTTAGTTTTTGTGCATAGCGTGAGGTATGGGTCCTGTTTCATTTTTTTGGAAGTGGATATCCAGTTATGCCAGCGCCATTTGTTAAAAAGACTATCATTTCCCCAGTTAACTGACACTGGGGCTTTGTCAAATATCAGCTGCTCATACGTGGGTGGATTTATATCTGGGTTCTCAATTCTGTTCCACTGGTCTATGTGTCTGTTGTTGTACCAGTACCAGGCTGTTTTGACTACAGTGGCTGTATAATGGGTTCTGAAATCAGGTAGAGTGAGGCCTCCCACTTTCTTCTTCTTTTTCAGTAATGCTTTGCTTATCCGAGGCTTCTTTCCCTTCCATATGAAGTTGGTGATTTGTTTCTCTATCACCTTAAAAAATGACATTGGAATTTGGATCAGAAGTGCATTGTATGTATAGATGGCTTTTGGTAGAATAGACATTTTTACTATGTTAAGTCTTCCTATCCATGAGCAAGGTATGTTTTTCCACTTAAGTATGTCCTTTTGAATTTCTTGTAGTAGTGCTTTGTAGTTTTCTTTGTATAGGTCTTTTACATCTTTGGTAAGATTTATTCCTAAGTATTTTATCTTCTTCGGGGCTACTGTGAATGGTACTGATTTGGTTATTTCCTCTTCAATGTTCTTTTTGTTGATGTAGAGGAATCCAAGTGATTTTTATATGTTTATCTTATAACCTGAGACTCTGCCAAACTCTTCTATTAGTTTCAGTAGTTTTCTGGAGGATTCCTTAGGGTTTTCTGTGTATAAGATCATGTCATCTGCAAATCGAGATAATTTTACTTCTTCCTTGCCAATCCGGATGCCCTTTATTTCTTTGTCTAGCCTAATTGCCCTGGCTAGGACTTCTAGCACAATGTTGAATAAGAGCGATGATAAAGGGCATCCTTGTCTGGTTCCCGTTCTCAAGGCAAATGCTTTCAGGCTCTATCCATTTAGAGTGATGTTGGCTGTTGGCTTTGTATAGATGCCCTTTATTATGTTGAGGAATTTTCCTTCAATTCCTATTTTGGCGAGAGTTTTTATCATAAATGGGTGTTGGACTTTGTCAAATGCCTTTTCTGCATCAATTGATAAGGTCATGTGGTTTTTGTCTTTTGTTTTATTTATATGGTGGATTACATTAATGATTTTTCTAATATTAAACCAGCCTTGCATACCTGGTATAAATCCCACTTGGTCGTGGTGAATTATTTTTTTGATATGTTGTTGAATTCTATTGGCTTGAATTTTGTTGAGGATTTTTGCATCTATGTTCATGAGGGATATACGTCTGTAATTTTCTTTTTTGTGATGTCTTTACCTGGTTTTGGTATCAGGGAGATGGTGGCTTCATAGAATGAGTTAGGTAGTATTCCGTCATTTCTATGCTTTGAAATACCTTTAGTAGTAGTGGTGTTAACTCTTCTCTGAAGGTTTGGTAGAACTCTGCAGTATAGCCATCCGGGCCAGGGCTTTTTTTTGTTGGGAGTTTTTTGATTACCGTTTCAATCTCTTTTTTTGTTATGGGTCTATTTAGTTGTTCTACTTGTGCTTGTGTTAGTTTAGGTAGGTCGTGTTTTTCCAGGAATTCATCCATTTCTTCTAGGTTTGCAAATTTGTTAGAATACAATTTTTCGTAATAATCTGTTACGATTCTTTTAATTTCAGTTGGTTCTGTTGTGATGTGGCCCTTCTCGTTTCTTATTCAGTTTATTTGTTTCTTTTCCTGTATTTCTTTAGTCAGTCTAGCCAATGGTTTATCAATTTTGTTAAGTTTTTCAAAGAACCAGCTTTTGGCTTTGTTAATTCTTTCAATTGCTTTTCTGTTCTCTAATACATTTAGTTCAGCTCTAATTTTTATTCTTTGTTTTCTTCTGGTGCCTGATGGATTCTTTTGTTGCTCACTTTCTATTCGTTCAAGTTGTAGGGACAGTTCTCTGATTTTGGCTCTTTCTTCTTTTTGTATGTGTGCATTTATTGATATAAATTGGCCTCTAAGCACTGTTTTTGCTGTGTCCCAGAGGTTTTGATAGGAAGTGTTTTCATTCTCGTTGCATTCTATGAATTTCCTTATTCTCTCCTTAATGTCTTCTATAACCCAGTCTTTTTTCAGGAGGTTATTGTTCATTTTCCGAGTATTTGATTTCTTTTCCCTAGTTTTTCTGTTATTGATTTCTACTTTTATGGCCTTGTGGTCTGAGAAGATGCTTTGTAATATTTCGATGTTTTGGATTCTGCAAAGGTTTGTTTTATGACCTACTATGTGGTCTATTCTAGAGAATGTTCCATGTGCGCTAGAAAAAAAAGTATACTTTGCAGCAGTTGGGTGGAGAGTTCTGTATAAGTCAATGAGGTCAAGTTGGTTGATTGTTGTAATTAGGTCTTCCGTGTCTCTATTGAGCTTCTTACTGGATGTCCTGTCCTTCTCCGAAAGTGGTGTGTTGAAGTCTTCTACTATAATTGTGGAGGTGTCTATCTCACTTTTCAGTTCTGTTAAAATTTGATTTATGTATCTTGCAGCCCTGTCATTGGGTGCATAAATATTTAATACGGTTATATCTTCCTGGTTAACTGTCTCTTTTATCATTATGTAGTGTCCTTCTTTATCCTCTGTGGTGGATTTAAGTTTAAAGTCTATTTTGTCAGAAATTAATATTGCTACTCCTGCTGTTTTTTGCTTATTGTTTGCTTGATATATTTTTTTCCATCCTTTGAGTTTTAGTTTGTTTGTGTCTCTAAGTCTAACGTGTGTCTCTTGTAGGCAGCATATAGACGGATTGTGTTTCTTTATCCAGTCTGAGGCTCTCTGTCTCTTTATTGGTGCATTTAGTCCATTTACATTCAGCCTAATTATAGATAAGTAAGTGTTTAGTGTTGTCATTTTGATGTCTCTTTATGTGTGTTGTTGACATTTTCATTTTTCCACTTACTTTTTTGTAAGAGACGCTTTTCTTTGTAAATTTTGAGATCCTCATTTTCATAGTATTTGACTTTATGTTTGCTGAGTCGTTACGTTTTTCTTGGTTTTTATTTTGAGTTATGGAGTTGTTATACCTTTTTGTGGTTACCTTAATATTTACCCCTATTTTTCTAAGTAAAAACCTAACTTGTGTTGTCCTATATCGCCTTGCATCCCTCTCCATATGGCGGTTCTATGCCACCTGTATTAATCCCTCTTTTTGATTATTGTGATCTTTTACATATTAACTTCAATGATTCCCTGTTTTGAGCATTATTTTTTTAATTAATCTTAATTTGTTTTTGTGATTTCCCTATTTGAGTTGACATCAGGATGTTCTATTCTGTGACCTTATGTTGTGCTGGTATCTGATATTATTGGTTTTCTGACCAATTTCCTTTAGTATTTCTTGTAGCTTTGGTTTGGTTTTTGCAAATTCTCTAAGCTTGTGTTTATCTGTAAATATCTTAATTTCGCCTTCATATTTCAGAGAGAGTTTTGCTGGATATATGATCCTTGGTTGGCAGTTTTTCTCCTTCAGTGCTCTCTATATGTCATCCCATTGCCTTCTTGCCTGCATGGTTTCTGCTGAGTAGTCTGAACTTATTCTTATTGCTTCTCCCTTGAAGGAGACCTTTCTTTTCTCCCTGGCTGCTTTTAAAATTTTCTCTTTATCTTTGGTTTTGGCAAGTTTAATGATAATATTTCTTGGCGTTTTTCTTTTTGGATCAATCTTAAATGGGGTTTGATGAGCATCTTGGATAGATATCCTTTCGTCTTTCATGATGTCAGGGAAGTTTTCTGTCAGCAGATCGTCAGCTATTCTCTCTGTGTTTTCTGTCCTCCCTCCCTGTTCTGGGACTCCTATCACACGCAAATTATCCTTCTTGTTAGAGTCCCACATGATTCTTAGGGTTTCTTCATTTTTTTTAATTCTTTTATCTGATTTTTTTTCAGCTATGTTGGTGTTAATTCCCTGGTCCTCCAGATTTCCCACTCTGCATTCTGATTGCTCGAGTCTGCTCCTCTGACTTCCTATTGCATTGTCTAATTCTGTAATTTTATTGTTAATCTTTTGGATTTCTGCATGCTGTCTCTCTATGGATTCTTGCAACTTATTAATTTTTCCACTATGTTCTTGAATAATCTTTTTGAGTTCTTCAACTGTTTTATCAGTGTGTTCCTTGGCTTTTTCTGCAGTTTGCCTTATTTCGTTTCTGATGTCTTGAAGCATTCTGTAAATTAGTTTTTTATATTCTGTATCTGATAATTCCAGGATTGTATCTTCATTTGGGAAAGATTTTGATTCTTTTGTTTGGGGGGTTGTAGAAGGTGTCATGGTCTGCTTCTTTATGTGGTTTGATATCAATTGCTGTCTGCAAGCCATCACTAAGATATTGCAATGATTTATTCTATATTTGCTCACTGAGTCTTATCTTGTTTTGTTTTCTTTCAATATATGTGGATGGGCTACTAGATTGTGTTGTCTTGATTGTTTTAGCCCTTGACTTACTTATGACCTATTACCAGCTGGTTTGGGCTGTTGCCAGATATATATGCCTGAGTCTATTCACTATTCTTGAGTAGAATCTGATTTTGGGTCATCAAGTGTGTGCTGCACCCTAACACCTATCCACCTTGAGAAGTAGTGGTGATAGTTGTGTGCACCAGATTCTAGTAGCAGCTAGGGTTCACACTCCGGGGGGGGGGGTAGGATGCTGACAGGCTTCTCCCAAGTGTCAGTGAGGTAAGTGTGTCTCTATTCCTAAAGCACCTTGGTGGGAGGGCTCTGCAGCTGTACCTTAGGCCCCCAATGCAAGTACCTCTACTGGTTGGTAGGTGTCACCCTCTTTAGACCCCTAAGGCAAGAGGCTAGGTGGTCTGGGGGAGCTTCAGCCCTCAGTTCCCTGTTATGGGTCAGTTAGGGCTCTGTTGAATAAGCAGAGATATCAGACCTGGGAAACTTGTTTTTCCAGTAAATCCGCTAAAAAAAAATGCAGTCAGATCTCTATCAGAAATGCCTTTGCATTGTAATAGCCACCTTGTTCCCTGTAGGGATGAAAGCTCAAAATATGGATCGTTTATGCTTGGCTGGAGCTGGTTCTGTGTTTTTAGTCCAATTAGGGAAGGAGTTTTGGTCCGTGGGTTTTTTGTGGTTGCTTCTCTCAGGCCAGAAGAATGGGTTAGGAAAAGACCAAAAAAAAGGAAAAAAAAAAGGGAAAAGAAAAGCCGCGGAGCCGGAGCCGTTCTCCCTCTGGCTCAGGAAATTCCAATGTTAATGAAGCCACCTGGGAAGGGGAGGGGAGGTTTCAGAAAAACAGGAGAGAGTAACACCCCGGGATATAGCCAAAGTTGCTTGTCTTGTTTGAAATGACTATTTTATCTGAGATTCCCGAGGGGCGTGTCGCCTATGTGTGCTGGCTGTGTGCAGATTGTCCCCGAGGGTCTGGCCTGCAGAAGCTGCGGTCAGATCGTCTGCTGCCAGTCCAAAGCCCAGCGTCAAGTTTCCCTGGCTGGGACGCTGCACTCCTGGCTCCAAAATCCGTCGCTGCCTCCCGCGGACTTCTCATCCCGCCAGCCGTGTTGCCGCGCCGCCCCTGCGGACTGGCTGGGCCCCCTCCCGGGGTTAGTTCAGGGGAGTAGGGCTGCGCCCCATGTTTGTGCCCTGAGAGGATGCCGTGCTCAGCTCTCCCCTGCGCCCAGTCCTAAGCCCGGCGCCAAGGTTACCTGACTGGGACGCTGGCTCCAGGCTCCGAAAACAGTCGCTGCTTCCCCGTAGTTGTTCGTTCTCCATCTCTGTCACTCAGGTCAACTCTTTAAATCTGTGTTTGTTGTTCAGGGTTTGTAGATTGTTGTGTATGTGATCGATTCACTTGTTTTTCTGAGTCTTTGTTGCAAGAGGGATCCGAGGTAGCGTCTACCTAGTCAGCCATCTTGGCCCCCTGTCTCGTATTTTTTATATATACTGAAGATTTTAAATGTGTAGTGTCATGACTTCTTGACAATTTTATAGTCATATAATTCAAACCCATTACAACACATGATGTTGTATTTTATTTTGTTCATTTGTTTTTTTTTTTTTTTTTTTGAGAATTGATATGTACCTCATGTTGAATTTTTCAAGAGTAAGGTATTTTTTTTCCCATGTGATCAAGTCTCTTTTTGTGTCATTGTATGGAAGTTCATTAACTGAGCATCTACACTGTTTTTTGGGGGGGGAAGGGGGGAGAGGTGAAAAGTAAACTTCTATGTATTAAGTCACTAAGAATTTGGGGATTGTTTGTTAGAGCAGTTAACCTACCCTGACCAACATGGTTAGACTTAACGTGTAATAACAACAATGCTCAGAAGTCAATGAAGCAATAACAATGTGAGCAACTATGACAAAGTTTGCCAATGCACAATGTTACCATAGCAACCTGACAACAGAGATTATAAGACATCATTAATTACAAGGCTTTTCCAACTTTAGAGATGTTAAAATGAAAAAATATGCATCTTACAATATAAGAAATATGATAAACATATCAAGTTCTGTTTGTATAGAAAACAAAGTCTGGGTATCTCAGAAGAAAAAGAAAGGGGAGAAGAAGGAGAAGAAAAAGAAGGAAAAGAAAAAGAAGAAAGGAAGGATAGAAAGAAGGGAGGGAGGTAGGGAGGTAGGGAGGTAGGGAGGTAGGGAGGTAGGGAGGTAGGGAGGTAGGGAGGGAGGGAGGGAGGGAGGGAGGGAGGGAGGGAGGGAGGGAGGAAGGAAGGAAGGAAGGAAGGAAGGAAGGAAGGAAGGAAGGAAGGAAGGAAGGAAGGAAGGAAGGAAGGAAGGGTGCCCAGGAAAGATCTTGATAGATCACCTGGAATCCAAAGAAGTTAAGTTTCACAGCGGGACTTTGAGACTACCAGCCATGCTGGGGTTTCAGAAACAACTGGCAGGTGTGGAGGCCACAGCAGATGGAATGTGCAGACTTCCTCTCTAAAGTGATTCTATGATTATGTCAGCTCAGTCAAAGAATAAAACAAAGACTGTCAGAGATTTTAAAAGAAAGAAAAAAGTGAATTTATTGATTCCCAAGCAAGGGAGAGATGTGTCACTCACAAAACAAATTCAGTGAGCATCCCAAATTTCAAAGTCGAAGGGCCAGATATAGAGAAAAAAGGAAAAGTTTGTTCATATTCCGTGTGATTCTAGGCACTGCATTCTGATGGGTCCATTTGGGGGTCTCCATGCAGTCAAAATATCAAAGAATAATAAGGTTGTATTTCCTGAGAGTGAATTTAAGATTTTATAAGTGGATTTGACACCTTATGAAATGGACAAATTCATAAAATTTACAATGCTTTCAAATGGTATAGTCCAAACAGCCTCCTGGGAGTGAGAGCAAGTTCCTCTGGAAACCTTTAGCCTTGGCCTAAATTGATTATGCTTCCAAGAAATTTAAACTCGAGTGGGCTGATAGGACATAGTATTCACGAGTTTCCAATTGCCTTAGCTGTATGTCAGAAGCAGCTTTCTAAGTCACACTAGACCTAGTAGTCTGTGAGCATTTTTTTTATAGCCAGTGTAGGCTGAATAAATGTTTGCTTAATTTTCAGGTACAGTGATAGAATTCTAGCCTTCCTTGCAAGAGGCCTGGGTTTGATTCCCAGCCATTGTACCTCATGCACAGCCAACACCACTCTGTCAGTGGAAGCTTGTATGTTACTAAGATGCTGAAGAGGTTTCAGCAAAGCTTTCAGACTAAGACAGACTAGGAAGAAAGGCCTGGTGATCTTTGTCAGAAAATCAGCCAATAAAAACCCTATGGATCACAACGGTCCAATCAGCAGCCTATCATGGGGATGATGTGGGACCAGACAACATTTCATTCCATGTGTATGGGGTCTCCCTGTGACAGGGCTGACTCTACAGCAGCTCACAAAAACAAATTCTCAGGTGCTGTGTAAATATCACTGTTAGACAATTGTTTTTAAATACCATTTCTGCTACTAAGCTATGAATAGTGTATATTGGATGTAGCTATGCTTAAAGACATAGAAATGTATTATGATTAATTTAACACATTTGTTCTGTTTAAATCAGTGAAGGAATCATTAATTAGGCCAATCGGGTTAAGAGCATCAAGTTTGCTTTACGTGTTCTTGTCTTATCATGCCTGTGGTATATTTGGCTACAAGATCCTGGTATTATGAGTGCTGTTGTTGTTGTTAGATGCCATGGAGTTGGCTCCAACTCATAGTGACCCTGTGTCATTGTGAGTGCTACTAATAGTCAAAGTACTATTTGTTAGCATAAGTGAATTTCTACAAAACACCACTAGGTGTCCTCTACTAATAATCTTCACTGAGCTGCTAAAAGACAGACTGAAAATGATCTTTCCTTGTCCATGTACCCATCTAGCTGTGTTGGCTGAACTAGTCAAAAGTTCCTACCTGCCAATGGCTCTACCTTCTTGCCATCACTGCTAATAACAGGCAAATTCACTGGGAAATAAGAACGATGATCTTTATTAAAAAATAGTTAAATAGACCATTCCTCTCAGGACAAAAGTATAGACTGTGTCACATTATTGAGATTAACTCAAAACCAGAGACCTGTTTGTGATTTATCTGATGGTTACAAAGAATAGAGCCAGCCCTAAACAGGTTTGAAAGAGACAACTTATACTGTACATCACCCAATCTTTCATCTCTATTCTCCAGCATTATAAAACACAGCAGGAAAATGGTTCAAACAATGTCAAGGTCAGCCTTGAAGGAGAAAGTAATTTGCAAAATGGGGCATCTTGGAAAGGAGCAACTATAGCCACATCCCTGACTTTATATATTTTCTTGGAGGGAGATGTTGAAATTGATTTAAGGCCATTTTAAATAGCTGTTGGTTGAACCACTCCATTCACCCTGGCTTCAATACTTCTATTTCTATTTTGATACCAGTTACCATTGAGTCGATTCCAACTCATGGTGACCTCATGTGTGTCAGAGTAGAACTGTGCTCCACAGAGTTTTCAATGGCTCATTTTTCAGAAGTAGATTGCCTGGAGCTTCTTCCAAGATGTCCCTGGGTGGACTCAAAACTCTACTCGTTCAGTTAACAGCCAAGCACATTAACCATTTGTACCACCCAGTGACCCCCCTCTTTGGATAGGAAGGCAATGAAATGGGAGATAAGGAGGCCAGATCTAAAGCTATTGGGATAGACTAGCCAAGAAGCAATGGTGCCTAGATCTCAGGAAGTGGCAGTGAAGAATGAACTAAAGAGATGGATCTGAGAAGTATAAAGCTGATAGAATATGAGCCATTAGGTATTGTAGGTGAAAGGGAGAAGACCAAAAAATCTCTACGGTTTCACAGTCAAGACAGTTGGGTATAGTGGTGCCTCTGCTTGAGGTAGGAAAAACTGAAGAAGGAAAATGATTGTGGTAGAAGGAAAGAAGGAATATGTTTTAGCTTTTTAACATCTTAGTTTTGATGTGTCTAATAGGTGTCCAAGTCAAAATATCAAGAAAACTGAAATCATTCTGAAGAAGATTTTTGGTTAAATAAGGAAGAGTAGAATCTTTTCTTCTCTCCCTTAAACTTCACCAAAACAAACAAAAAAAAGGAAGGAAAATAATCTGTCTTCACTGAAACATGGAAAAAGACACAACCACAAACCGCAAACTAGGGGGTATAGCTGCCAAATACTGTAAAGTCTAGACTAAGATGAGAGAAGCGGCCCCAGAGAGCCAATCTTTGCCTCCTAGGATCTAGACCAGGATAACTACAGGTAATTTCCCCAAAAGTTTGTATCATCAACAGCCTAAAAATTCTTTCGATTGGAGTGCTGAGCTCTTTGGTTATAAGGAGTCCGTGGAAAAAGGGAAACGTCCTCAGAGGGTGACATTGCAGAAGGTAGGGAAAGTGCCGCAGAAGGACAAATCATGCTGACCTGAGGGGCGTGTGTGTGTGTGTGTGTGTGTGTGTGTGTGTGTGTGTGTGACAGAGAGGAGAGGAGGGGAGAGAGGAGGGGAAGAGAGGGGAGAGAGGAGAATTTTCAAGATACAGTGTTCTAACCACGGGAGTCGACTCGATGGCACTGGGTTCTGGGAACCACGGGAGACCTCTGGAGGTGAAATGGGGTAAAAGACAGAGGGGAAGCAGTTATTTCCCGACTGCGACACAAAAGTTGTATATTAAAGGGCTTTGCTGCTATCCTCAACCACTCCTAACCACAGTATTTTTTCATGCTACTTTTTTTTTTTTTCCTTTTTAGCAAATGGCTGGCTTCCATTCGAAGATGAGTAATAATTATTAAGATTCCATGGGACTAATACAAAAAAAAAAAAAATACACTTAAGCAAAGCGTACTTTGCAAGAGGAAATTACCCAAGAAAATATTTTAAGAACAGTTCTCCACAAGCTATAGAGCTCTTGTGATCTCCGTTTAGAGGACACAACATAAATGAGATAAGATTTGCCGTAGATATGTGCTATTTTTGGCTGCCCTGCATCTATTTCACTTTCTCAGTAACAGTACCCACCCTGCCCTCGTGCAACCCAAACGCTTTGAGAGAAGATGACCACGCCCTCCTCACTAGGGATGATGTTTCAGCCACAGTGATTGATTCAGGGGTGGACGTATGACCGAAATTGGCCAGCTCACAATGAGGTCCGTTATTTGTGTTCAACATTTCAGTTAAAGAAAAAAAAATTTTTTTTTTTTTTTTTACTCTTCTATTTCCACGCGAATGAAACAGGAAGTTCTGGCAGCTCCTGCTAGTCACTTTACTACCGCAAGAGGAGCTCCTGCCTGCGAATGGAACCAACACCAAAGAAGCAAATTGAGAAGCATGAAGAGAGAGAAAAACTACGTCCTGAACATCTAGTTTGAACCTTGGGTAAACTCATTCCCTACACTCGTCAAGATCCAATACATTTTCTCTTATACTTAAGCCACTTGGGTAAGGCTATTTGTTGGTTGTTTCAAAACTAAAACAAAAGATGCCAAAAAAAAAAATTAATAGTAATACATAGCATTTATTGATTGTTTTGTGCCAGACTAAGCATTTTATGTAAATTATCTCATTTAAACATCAGAAAAATCCTGTCAGTAGGCACTATTATAATCCCCAGTATAAGAAATGAGATAACTAAGTGGCTGAGGTGAGATAAAAGGTCACAGAGCTGGGAGTGAATTATGCAATATTTTGAACCCTGGGAATCTAACTCCAAAGCTATATTTAAACAGCAGCTAGAGTTTCTCTCACAAAAGATCATTTAGACCACATAAGGAAGGTAATTGAGTAGATATGCACAAAGTGGAACATAGTAAATACTGTGTAAGTCTTTTTCTATTCCATTTCTGCGGTTCTTTTCTTGAAAACCACTTTTATGAAAATTGGATCTCCTTATCTTCTCCATGTTATCGTATTTTCTATAATCATGTTTAAATTCCTGCCTTTTCTGTTCAGTTTGGTGAGATTTTTTCAAGAATCTTCAAAGTATTTCAGTGATGTTTATTGCACTTACTAAATTTTGGTTGCTCTGTAATGTTTCCTATTTGTTTCTTCTCTTTCTGGCTTTTTATCTCTTGATTCACAGAAGACATGATAACCTATGTACAAAATCCTAAGGAATCCATAAAAAAAGTAAAATGATAGAATATAAGGTTGATATACACAAATCAGTTGCATTTCCATATACTAAAAACCAAAAAACCTGTTTCCCTTAAGTCTATTCCAACTCATAGCTACCCTATAGGACAGATCAGAACTGCCCCGTAGGGTTTCCAAGGAGAGGCTGGTGGATTCGAACTGCTGACCTTTGGTTTAGGTGCTGAACGCTTTCCTTCTAAGGAGCATTCTGGTTGCACTTCTTCCAAGACAGTTTTGTTTGTTCTTTTGGCAGTCCGTGGCATATTCAATATCCTTCGCCAACACTACAATTCAAAGGCATCATTCAATTCTTATTCTATCTTCTTTATTCATCATCCAGCTTTCACATGCATGTGAGGTGATTGAAAACACCATGGCTTGGATCAGGCTTACCTTAGTTTTCAAGGTGACATCTTTGCTTTTTAACACTTTTAAGAGGTTTTTTTTTTTTTTTTTTTGCAGCTTTGCCCAACGCAATGCATTGTATGAATTCTTGACTGCTGCTTCCATGGGCATTGATTGTGGATCCAAGTAAAATGAGATCCTTGACAACTTCAATCTTTTCTCTGTTTATCATGATGTTGCTCATTGGTCCAGTTGTGAGGATTTTTGTTTTCTTTATGTTGAGGTGCAATCCATACTGAAGGCTGTGGTCTTTGATCTTCATCAGTAAGTATTTCAAGTCCTCTTCACTTTAAGCAAGCAAGGTTGTGTCATCTGCATATTTCAGGCTCTTAATGAGTCTTCCTCCAATCTTGATGCCCCATTCCTCTTCATATAGTCCAATTTCTCAGATTATTCACTCAGGATACAGATTGAATAAGTACAGTGAAAGATGTAACCGTGACGTACACCTTTCCTGACTTTAAACCATGCAGTATTCTCTTGTTCCATTTGAAAGACTGCCTCTTGTTCTAAGCATAGGTCTCTCATAAGCACAATTAAGTGTTCTGGAATTCCCATTCTTCGCAATGTTATCCATAATTTGTTATGATCCACACAGTGAAATGCTTTGCATTGTCAATAAAACACAGGTAAACATCTTTCTAGTATTCTCTGCTTTCAGCCAGAATCCATCTGACATCAGCAATGATATCCACCTCCTCTTCTGAATCGGGCTTGAATTTCTGACAGTTCCCTGTCAATGTACTACTGCAGCCACTTTTGAATGATCTTCAGCAAAATTTTACCTGCATGTGATATTAATGATATTGTTTGATAATTTCCTCATTAGGTTTGATCACCTTTCTTTGGAATAGGCATAAATATTAACCTCTGTCAGTTGGTTGGCCAGGTAGCTGTCTTCCAAATTTCTTGGCATAGATGAGTGAGCACCTCCAGTGCTGCATCTGTTTGTTGAAACATCTCAATTGGTATTTCATCAATTCTTGGGGCCTTGTTTTTTTTCCAGTGCCTTCAATGCAGCTTGGACCTCTTCCTTCAGTACCATCAGTTCCTGATCATAAGCTACCTCTTGAGATGTTTGAACGTCCACCAATTCTTTTTGGTATATTGACTCCGTGTATTCTTTCCATTTTTTTTTGATGCTTCATGCATCTTTTAATATTTTCCCTGTAGAATCCTTCACTATTGCAACTCGAGTCTCGAATTTTTTCTTCAGTTCTTTCAGCTTGAAAAATACTGAGCATGTTCTTCTCTTTTGGTTTTCTAATTCCAGGTCTCTGCACATGTCTTTATAACACTTTACTTTGTCTTCTGGAGCTTCCCTTTGAAATCTTCTGTTTAGCTCTTTTACTTCATCATTTCTTCCATTTGCTTTAGCTATTTAATGTTCAAGAATGAGTTTCAGAGTCTCTCCTGACAAACATTTCTTTTTTTTTTTTTCTTTTTTTCCTGTCTTTTTAATGACCTCTTGCTTTCTTCATGTATGATGTCCTTGATGTCATTCCACAACTTATCTGGTCTTTAGTCATTAGTGTTCAACACATCAAATCTACTTTTGAGATGGCCTCTAAGTTCAGGTGGAATATTCTCAAGGTCATACTTTGACTCTTATGTACTTCTTATAATTTTCTTCAGCTTCTTTTTTTCAAGTTGAACTTGCCTAGGAGCAATTTATGGTTTGTTCTGCAGTAGGCTACTGGTCTGGTTCTCACTAATGATACTGAGCTTTTCCAACGTCTCTTTCCACAGATATAGTGGATTTGATTTCTGTGTATTCCATCTGGTAAGGCCCATGTGTATAGTCTCTGTTTATGTTGTTGAAAAAAGTATTCGCAAGGAGGAAGTCTTGCAAAATTCTATCATACGATCTCTGGCATCGTTTCTATCACCAAGGCCATGTTTTCCTACTACTGATCCTTCTTCTTTGTTCCCAGCTTTTGCATTCCAATCACTGGTAATTATCAATGCATCCTGACTGCATGTTTGATCAATTTCAGACTGCAGAAGTTTATAATAATCTTAATTTCTTCATCTTTGACCTTAGTGGTTGGTGCGTACATTTCAGTATTAATGATATTAATGGCTCTTCCTTGTAGGCGAATGGATGTTATCCTATCATTGACAGTGTTGTATTTCAGGATAGATCTTGAAATGTTTTTTGTGACAATGAATGTGATGACATTCCTCTTCAATTTGTCATTCCCAGCATAGTAGACCACATGATTTTCTGATTCAAAATGGCCAATACCAGTCTATTTCAGCTCACTAATGTCTAAGATATTAATGGTTATGTGTTCCATTTCTAGATTCATACTTCATACATTCCAGGTTCCAATCATTAATGGATGGTTGCAGCTGTTTCTTCTCATTTTGAGTTGTGCCACACCTGGAAATGAAGGCCCTGAAAGCTTGACACCATCCAAGTGATTAAGGTCAATTCTACTTTGAAGAGGGAGGTCTTCCCCAGTCATCTTTGGAGTGCCTTCCGACCTGAGTGGCTCATCGTCCAGCACTATATCAGAAAATGTCCCACTGTTATTCATAAGGTTTTCACTGGCTAATTCTTTTCATAGAAGACCACCAGATCCTTCTTACTAGTATGTCTTAGTCTGGAAGCTCAGCTGAAACTTGTCTACCATGGGTGACCTTGCCAGTATTTGAATACTGGTGGCATAGCTTCCAGTATCGCAGCAACACACAAGCCCCCACAGTACAGCAAACTGACAGATGAACCACTGGGAATTTAAATTTGAAAAGTAATACAATTTATACTAGCATCAAACAATATTAAATAATCAGAGATTAATTTCCTAAAATATGTTAAACCTGTACACTTAAGACTAAAAAACATCCCTGAGAGACAGTAAAGATCTAAATAAATGGAGAGATATGCCATGGTCATGGATCAGAGACTCAACAGTGTTAAGATACTAGTACTTCCAGAACTGACCTACAGATCTAACTCAATTTTAATAAAAATGACAGAGGAATTTTTGTAGAAATTGTTCAGCTAATTGTAAAATTTATAACAAAATACAAGGGCCTAGAATATCCAAACAACTTTGAAAAAGAACAAACTTGGTAGACTTGCATTAACTACTTTAAGATTTACTATAAAGTTACAGTAAACAACAGAGTGAAATCATTACATAAATATAAATATAAATCAATGCAACAAATAGACACACATATTGATTTGCAACATAAGTGCTGAGGAATTCATTAGGGGAAAGGATAGTCTTTTCAGCAAATGGTGCAAGAATAACTGGATATGTGCATTCAATCAAATGAAACTAACACCATATACAAAAAATAATATGAAATAGATCACACAACTAAATGTGAGAACCTAAACTATAAAACTTCTGGAAGAAAACATGGGGAAAACTTCGTGATATTTGAATAGGCAAAGATTTCTTAGAACATGTAGACAAAAACAAGCCATAAAAGAAAAAAGTCATAAATTAAACTTAATTAAAATTAAAAATGTTTGCCTTTCAAAATACAACCTTAAGAAAATGAAGTGATAATAATATTTGATGAAAATATTATAATGTATATGTATATAAGTGAATTGCAATATTTTTACCCAATATGTTACTTATCTCTTCATTTCCTTAAAGTTGTATTTTGAAAGGCAAACGTTTTTAATTTTAATTATTTAAAAAGTAACACTACATTGCAGTATTTTCACCTAATATGTGATTTACATATATATATATATTCACCCAGTATGTGTTCTATATATATATATATATATATATATATATATATATATATATGACAATGTTCTGGTATCTAGAAAATAAAAAGAACCCTTACCACTGGAAAATCAAAAGAAAAACAACCTATTTTTTTAATGTACTTTAGATGAAGGTTTACAGAGGAAATTAGTTTCTCATTAAACAATTAATACACATATTGTTTTGTGACATTTGTTGCTAACCCACGACCTGTCAACACTCTCCTCTTCTTCACTTTGGGTTCCCCATTACCAGCTTTCCTGCCCCCTCCCACCTTCTCATCCTTGCCCCTGGGCCAATGTGCTCATTTAGTCTCATATATGTGGTTGAGCTACGTGTATTAATGTTTGTTTTATAGACCTGTCTAATCTTTGGCTGATGGGTGAACCTCAGGAGTGACTTCAGTGCTGAATTAAAAGGGTGTCTGGGGGCCATACTCTCAGGGTTTTTCCAGTCGTTGTGAGACCAGTCAGTCTGGTCTTCTTTTGTGAGTTAGAATTTTGTTCTAAATTTTACTCCAGCTCTGTCTGGGACCCTCTCTTGTGATCCCTGAAAACAACTTTTTTTATGAGCAAAAGATCTAAACAGACACTCCACCAAAGAACACATATGAATAGCAAATGAACACATGAAAAGATTATCAACATCATCTTTACAGACGTACAAATTAAAACCAAAATGAAAACCACTAAAATGTAAAAAATTAAAAAGGTTGATAACACCAAGTGTTAGCAAGCATGTGGAGGAACTGTAACCCACACATACATTGCCGGTAGGATGCAAATGATAAAGTCACTTTGGAAAACAGCTTGGGAACATCTTAAAGTTTATAGATACACCTCCAATAAAATGAGAGAAATCCCATTCCTAAGTATTTACTGAAGAGAAATTAATTTATGTGTCCAATAAATTTACATGGAAATGTTAAGGACAAAAACTTGAAGCACCTCAAATGTCAGTCAACTAGTAAGTGGATAAACAAAGTGTGATATATTCATAAAATGAAATACAACTCTGCATAAAAAAGAAACTTACTACCCATACCCACAACAACATGGATAAATCTTAAAAGCACTATGCTGGAGGTGGGGCCAAAGTGGAGGAATAGACACTTCCTGCCATCCCTCTTACAACAAAGACCAAACACAAGTGAATTTATTATATGTGACAATCTAAGAATCCTAATCATCAAAGACAAAGCTGAAGAATCTGACTCAGTGGCAGGTGGAAGAAGAGACAACATGAAACATCAGAGCAGTATAGCTAGTGAGATCACCAGCACCCAGCTAGCTGAGTGCACAGCGCACACAGGCTGAGGCAAGCAGCATCATCTGAGCTCACTGCATCAGGTGCAGCCAAGCAGCAGTGAATCTTCACATACCTTCAGAACCAAATAGGAACAACACCAGACCTGTGACAGTTAAGTGCAAACTTCCAACCTACCATGCTGGGGCAAAATAACCTCTACCCCTTCCAGAGTTTCACAGCAGAGAAATGCTTCCTCCCCCTCACACACCTTCCACCCTGCTCTGCTCTGACACCAATCTGGCAATATTCAACAACTACCACACCCCCTAAGCCAGAAACTTAGGGCTCTCTGTACCCACACCTGCCTTGCAGCTTTAAGAAAGGCCCCACCCCCTAAGCTGGGAACTCAGGGATGGACAGATGCCCTGCCCCTTCTCCCAACCACTGGCATAAGGGGTCCACAGACTTGCAGCGCCCTTCATCCCTGCCCAGACATGTGTGGGCCAATTCAACACCACGTACACTGATCAGCATAAAAAACAGGAGTGAACACACCTGAAGCCAATTTTCAACTGCAGCAGACAAGGGGGAGCTGCAGATTTGTGACATTTGACACTGCATTGCACCCTAAGAAGGGGCCTCGCCCACACACACTGGGGGTTTAAGCGCTGGCAGTACAACCCACTCTATCCAGCCACCCATGACAGGGGTCTGAGAATTAGTGGCACCTCCCGCTCTCTTCAGCCAACAGCACAAAGTACTCAAGGACAGGCTTCCATACTCCCCTACTATGCACTCTAGGGGACAGGGACATGCCCCTCACCCAGACTCCCGGGGTAACCATCAGCTCCTTGCCTTGCTCCACACATAGCCCCCCACTGCAGCCAGATACCTGCCTCTGCTCCAAACACCCCTACACAGCCCTGGCCACCTAGAACTGTAGGTAAGTGTCTGCACCACTAACTCAAAATAGATCAAAGAGGGGCCAAGATGACAGAGTAGTCAGACACTTCTGGTGAACCCTCTTACAACAAAGAACCAAAAAAACAAGTGAAAAGATTACATTTATGACAAGCTAGAAACCCTGAACATCAAAGGCAAAGTTAGAAAATGGACTAAGCGGCAGGAAGAGGACGAGACGGTTCAGAAGCAGAGAGGAGGTGCCAGACCTGAATCTCCAGGAACTCTCAGGCACCATTCCTGGGAGTGGCTGCAGTAGGCTGGCGGTAGTGTTCAGCTGCAGTTTCTTCAGGGAAATACCTCCAGCCACACAGCCTACTTACACCTCCGGAACCAGAGAAGAACAGCACACTCAGCAAAAGCCAAGTACTTGCATGTATTTTACCATGCCCCCAGCCTCCAAGCTGACTTCAATAGCTGTTGATTTCCCTGGGCCTGAGACATTCTCCCAGTCTAGGAGAAGGAATAAATTCACAATTGGGGAAAAGATAACCCGCCAGCTCCACTAAACTTGTGAGCTCAGGATAGAAGCGGCTCCTGTCCAGGCATAAATGGTCCTTGGACTCTGAATACTTTTCGCCCCTGCATGGACCTATGCAGGCCTATTTCAGGAGAATAGGCCCTCATTGGCAGACTGCAACTGTTTCAGCTGTGCAGAAGAGAGGTGGGTGTTTGATGTTTGACACCGCTTTGACTATTAAAGAGGGTCCTCACCTACCCACATCAGGGGCACAAGGACTGCTGACTCCACTCAGGTCAACAGGCACCCATGACTGGGGTTCAAAGAAAACTGGTACCTCCCAGTCGTTATAAGCAAAAACATTGGGGGCCCATGGCCCATCTGCAGAACCCACCCACCTCTGTGCTCTAGAGAACAGGGATGCGCTTTCCTCACAGACACTTGGGGGATGGTTGTCAGCCTCTTGCCTTGTTCAGAGAATGACCCCTGCTGCAACCAGACACTGGTACCTACACCAATCACCCCTTGCCCCCTAAGACTGTAGGACAGAGCCTGTACCACAGACTTGATGACCAACTACCTGGACACCTGAGCTGAATCCATACAAGAAAAGCGAGTGGACTCCTAAGCTCATATACCTGGTAACAGCTCTAGCCATGTGGTGATAGGACATTAGAGCTTCAAAAGCAAAAATAATCAAGCTAGCTCGCTCAAGGAACCTATATAGGCATATCAAAACAAAACAAAGTGAGAAGCTAGGATACAATAAGCAAACATAAAATAAACTAATACAATAACCTATAGATGGCTGGGAGACAACAGTCAATACCAAATCACATACAGAAGCCAAACTTTATCACTTCAACAAGTTCTCAAAACAAAGAATCAAGGGATCATCGGGATGAAGGTGCATTCCTGGGATTACCAGATGCAGAATACAAAAGATTAATAAACAGAACTCTTCAAAACATTAGGAAGGAGATCAGGCAATAATCAGAAAAGCCAAGGAACACACAGATAAAGCAATTGAAGAAATTAAATAGGTTATTCAAGGACATAATAAAAAAATTAATAAGCTGCAAGAATCCATAGAGAGACACCAGTCAGAAATTCAGAAGATTAACAATTAAATTACAGAATTAGAAAATTCAATAGAAAATCAGAGGAACAGAATTAAGCAAGTGGAAGGCAGAATTTGTGAGATTGAAGACAAAGCACTTGACACAAATATACTTGAAGAAAAATCAGATAAAAGAGTCTTAAAAAATGAAGAAACCTCAAGAATCATATGGGACTCTATCAAGAGAAATAACTTATGAGTGATTGCAGTACCAGAACAGGGAGGGATAGCAGAAAATACAGAGAGAATTGTAGAAGATTTGTTGGCAGAAAACTCCCCTGATATCATTAAAGGTGAGAAGATATCTATCCAAGATGCTTATCAAACTCCACATACGGTAGACCTTAAAAGAAAGTCACCAAGACATATTATAATCACTTGCCAAAAGCAAAGATAAAGAGAATTTTAAGAGCAGCTAGGGATAACCGAAAAGTCACCTACAAAGGACAGTCAATAAGAATAAGCTTGAACTACTCCACAGAAACCATGCAGGCAAAAAGGCAATGAGACGACTTATATAAAGCATTAAAGGAAAAAAAACTTCCAGGCAAGAATCATATATCCAGCAAAACTGTCTCTCAAATATGAAGGTTGAAATTAGGATATTTCCAGATAAACAGAAGTTTAGGGAATTTGTAAAACCCAAACAAAACTACTAGGAATACTAAAGGCAATTCTTTGGTTAGAAAATCAGTCATATCAGGTATCAACCCAAGACTAGAACACTAGACAGAGCAATTAGATGTCAACCCAGACAGGGGAATCACAAAAATAAATCAAGACAAAAAAATGTTCAAAACAGGGAAACAGTGATGTCATTATGTAAAAGAAGACAACATTAAAACAATAGAGAATAAGATATGTTGTCATAGATCTTTCATATGGAGAGAAAGATAAGGCAATATAAAGAAATAAAAGTTAGGCTTAAACTTAGAAAAATAGGGGTAATTATTAAGGTAACCACACAGAGGACTAACAATCCTACTCATTAAAATAAAATATTAGAAAAAATACTCAGCAGAAAAAAAAAATCAACTACAATGAATAAGAGAAAAGACAATATATAAAGATAAACTACTCAGCACAAAAAAATTGAGTGGGAAAAACAAACTGTCTACAACACACACACAAAAAAGACATCAAAATGACAGCACTAAACAGGTACCTATCCATAATCACACTGGGTGTAAATGGACTAAATGCACCAAAAAAGAGACAGAGAGTGGCAGAATGGATTAAAAAAAAAAAAAAACACGATCCATCTATGTGCTGCCTACAAGAGATACATCTTAGACTTGGAGGCACAAAAAGACTAAAACTCAAAGGATGGAAAAAAATATATATCAAGCAAACAACAATCGAAAAAGAGCAGGAATGGCAACATTAATTTCTGACAAAATAGATTTTATAGTGAAAACAACCAGAAAAGATAAGGATAGACACTATGTAATGATTAAAGGGACAATATAATGAGAGGATATAACCATATTAAATATTTATGTACCCAATGACAAGGCTGCAAGATACATAAAACAAACTCTATCAGCATTGAAAAGTGAGATAGACAGCTCCACAGTATAGTAGGAGACTTCAACACACCACTTCTGGTGAAGGACAGGACATCCAGAAAGAAGCTCAATAAAGACATGGAAGATCTGAATGCCACAATCAACCAACTTGACCTTATAGGCATATACAGAACACTCCACCCAACAGCAGCCAAGTATACCTTCTTTTCTAGTGAACATGGGACATTCTCTAGAATAGACCACATATTAGGTCATAAAGCAAGCCTTAGCAGAATCCAAAACTTTGAAATATTACAAAGCATCTTCTCTAACCATAAGGCCATAAAAGTAGAAATCAATAACAGAAAAAACAGAAAAAAGAAATCAAACATTTGGAAACTGAACAATAACCTGCTCAGAAACAACTGGGTTATAGAAGACATTAAGGATGGAATAAAGAAATTCATACAATCCAATGAGAATGAAAACACTTCCTATCAGAACTTTTGGGACACAGCAAACGTGGTGCTCAGGGGTCAATTTATATCAATAAATGCATACATCCAAAAGAAGAAAGGGCCAAAATCAAAGAATTATCCTTACAACTTGAACAAATAGAAAGAGAGCAAAAAAGAAAACCCCAGACACCAGAAGAAAGGAAATAATAGACATTAGAGTAGAATTAACTGACATGGAGAAGAGAAAAAAAATTGAAAGAGTTAACAAGACCAAAGGCTGATTTTTTTTAAAAAAAATTAACAAAATTGATGAACCATTGGCGAATCTGACAAAAGAAAAACAGAGGAAGCAAATAACCCAAATAAGAAATGAGGTGGGCGATATTACAACAGACTCAACTGAAATTAAAAGAATCATATCAGATTACTACAAAAAATTGTACTCTAACAAATTTGAAAACCTAGAAGAAATGAATGAATTTCTACAAACACACTACCAATCTAAACTAACACAAACAGAGGTAGAACAACTAAACAAACCGATAAAAAAAGAAGAGATTGAAAAGGTAATTAAAAAACTCCCCAAAACAACAACAACAAAAAAAAAACCCTGACCTGGATGGCTTCACTGGAGAGTTCTACCAAACTTTCAGGGAAGAGTTACACCACTACTACTAAAGGTATCTCAGAACATAGAAAAGGATGGAATACTACCAAATTCATTCTATAGAGCCAGCATGTCCCTGATACCAAAACCAGATAAAGACACCACAAGAAAAGAAATTTACAGACCTATATCCCTCATGAATTTGGATGTAAAAATCCTCAACAAAATTCTAGCCAATAGAATCCAGAAACATATCAAAAGAATAATTCACCACGACCAAGTGGGATTCATACCAGCTATGCAGGGATGGTTCAACATTAGAAAAACAATTAATGTAATACATTTTATAAATAAAACAAAAGACAAGAACCACATGATCTTATGAACCGATACAGAAAAGGCATTTGACAAACTTCTACACCCACTCATGATAAAAACTCTCAGCAAAATACGAATTGAAGCGAAATCCCTCAACATAATAAAGAGCATTTATACAAAGCCAATAGCCAACATCATCCTAAATGGAGAGAGTCTAAAAGCATTCCCCCTTGAGATCGGGAATGAGACAAGGATGCCCTTTATCACCACTCTTAGTGAACATTCTGCTGGAGGTCCTAGCCAGAGCAATTAGGCCAGATAAAGAAATAAAGGGCATCCAGATTGGCAAGGAAGAAGTAAAAGTATCTCTATTTGCAGATGACATGACCTTATACACAGAATACCCTAAAGAATCCTCAAGAAAACTACTGAAACTAATGGAAGAGTTCAGCAGAGCATCAGGATACAAGATAAACATACAAAAATCAGTTGGATTCCTCTACACCAACAAAAAGAACATCGAAGAGGAAATCACCAAATCAATACCATTCACAGTAGCCCCCAAGAAGATAAAATACTTAGGAATAAATCTTATTGGAGACGTAAAAGACATATACAAAGAAAACTACAAGACACTACTGCAAGGAACCAAAAGAGACCTACATAGTGGGAAAACATACCTTGTGCATGGATAGGAAGACTTAACATTGTAAAAATGTCTATTCTAGGGAGGCGGAGCCAAGATGGCATAATAGACAGACACTTCCAGCAAGTCCTGTTTACAGCAGAGACCCGAAAAAACAAGTGAAATAAGTATATTTGTGACAAGCTGGGAGCCCTGAGCATCAAAGGCAAGCTTAGATAATGAACTGAGGGGCAGGGGGAGGAAGAGACCGTGCAGAAGTGGAGAGGCGTTATTGGACGTGAATCGCGGGGAGCCCTCAGGCACCATTCCCAGAGTGGTGGCAGCAGTGGTGGTGGTGGCGGTGGCAGCGGCAGGCTGGTACTTGCATTCGGCCTCAGTTTCCTCAGGGAGAAGCAGCCAGCTGCACAGCCTACTCACTCCTCTGGAACCTGAGAAGAACGGGGATCTCAGCAAAAGCTAAGTACTTGTGTATATTTTACCGTGCCGCCCCCCCTCCCCCACCACCGCCAAGCAGCCTTCAGCACCTGAATTCCTGGGCCTGAGATAGGCCCTGTTGAGCACCTAGAGCCATCCTCCTGGCTTTGGGGAAGGAAAAACTTTGCAACTTGGGGGAAAAGATAATTACTAGCTCCATTAACCAGGGGAGCTCAGGACAGAAGCAGCTCCTGTCCAGGCATAAACCATCCATGGACCTTAAGCACCTTTCCCTTCTGCATGGACCTCTGTGGGCCTATTTTGGGAGAATAGGCCCTTGTTGGCAAACTTCAACCATTTCAGCTGTGCGGTACAGAGGTGGGTGTTTGATGTTTGACATTCCTTTCCCTATTAAACAAGGCCCTCACTACCCACATCAGGGACCTAAGGACTGGTAGCTCCACTCAGCTCACCCAGCCACCCATGACAGCGGTCCAAAGATAACTGGTACCTCCCTGTTCTTACAACCAAAAACTTTGGGTGCCCATGGTCCCTCTGCAGAACCCATCCACCAGCACATACTAGGGAACAGGGATGCATCTTCCTTAGAGACACTCCAGGGTTGGTTCTCAGCCCCTTGCCTTGTTCAGAGGGTGACCCATGCTGCAATCAGATACCGGTATATACACCAATCACTCCTGCCCCTCTAAGACTGTAGGAAAAAGCCTGTACCCCACACTTGATGATCAGCTACCTGGACACCTGAGCTGAATTCATACAAGAAAACTGGATGGACTTCTAGACTGATATACCTGATAACAGCTCTAGCCAGCTGGAGACAGGACACCAGAGCTCCAAAGGCGAAAATAATCAAGCTGCTCACCCAAGCAGCCCATAGGGGTATACTAAAACAAAACAAAGCAAGCAGCTATGACAGAGTAAGCAAGCATAAATTAATACAACAATTCATGGATGGCTCAGAGGCAACAGTCAATATCAAGTCACATAAAGAAACAGACCATGATCACCTCAACAGGCTCTCAAAACAAAGAATCCAGAGGTCTTTTAGATGAAAGTGCATTCCTAGAATTACCAGATGCAGAATAAAAAAGTTTAATATACAGAACCCTTCAAGACATCAGGAAGGAAATGAGGCAATACGCAGAACAAGCCAAGGAACACACAGATAAAGCAATTGGAGAAATTAGAAAGATTGTTCAGGAACATAATGAAAAGTTTAATAAGCTGAAAAAAATCCATAGGCAGACAGCAATCAAAAATTTAGAAGATTAACAATAAAATTACAGAATTAGATAACTCAGTAGAAAGTCAGTGGAGCAGAATTGAGCAAGCAGAAGCTAGAATTGCTGAACTTGAAGATAAATCACTTGGCACTAATATATTTGAAGAAAATCAGATAAAAGAATTTAAAAAATGAAGAAACCTTAAGAATCGTGTGGGACTCTATCAAGAGAAATAACCTACGAGTGATTGGAGTACCAGAACAGGGAGTGATAACAGAAAATACAGAGAAAATTGTTGAAGATTTGTTGGCAGAAAACTTCCCTGATGTTGTGAAAGATGAGAAGATATCTATCCAAGATGCTCATCGAAGTTCACATAAGGTAGATGATAAAAGAAACTCACCAAGAAATATTATAATCAAACATGCCAAAACCAAAGATAAAGAGAGAATTATAAAAGCAGCAAGGGATAAACAAAAAGTCACCTACAAAGGAGAGGCAATAAGAATAAGCTCGGACTACTAGGCAGAAACCATGCAGGCAAGAAGGCAATGGGATGATGTATTTAAAAAATTGAAGGAAAAAAATTGCCTGGCAAGAATCATATATCCATCAAAACTGTCTCTTAAATATGAAGGTGAAATTAAGACATTTCTAGACAAACACAAGTTTAGGGAAATAGTGAAAACCAAACCAAAACTACAAGAAATACTACAGGGAGAGGAGGCGGGGCCGAGATGCCTGACTAGGTAGAAGCTACCTTGGATCCCTCTTGCAACAAAGACTCAGAAAAACAAGTGAATCGATCACACAGATGACAATCTACGAACCCTGACCATTAAACACAGATCTAAAGAGTTGACCTGAGTGACAGAGAGTCAGCCAGCACAAGAGAGCGGCTAACGAGAGAATGAGCAACCATGGGAAAACAGTGACTGTTTTCAGAGCCTGGAGCCAGTGTCCCAGTCAGAAAACCTTGGCACCAGGCTTTGGACTGGGCGCAGGGGAGCTGTGCATGGCATCCTGAGACGGTGCAAACACAGGATGCAGCCCTAGCCCCCAGAAGTGACCTTGGGGGAAGCCCAGCCAGTGCACGCAGGCAGCACAGAGACGCAGCTGACAGAAGGAGAAGTCACCAGGAGGCAGCGACTGGTTTTCAAGCCTGGAGTGTGGCATCCCAACCAGGGAACCTTGGTGTTGGGCTTTGGACTGGAAGCAGAGGAACTGACCACGGCTTCTGAGACAGCACAAGCACCAGGACCCTGGCCTGACCCTCAGGGGCAATCTCAACCCGGCCAACGCACACAGGCTACAAACTCCTCAGGAATCTCAGATAAAACACTCATCACCAAGCAAGATAAGTAACTTTGTCTATATTCCTGGGTGCTACTCTCTCCTATCTATCTGATCCCTCCCCTCCCCTTCCTAGGTGGCTTCATTAACATTGAAATTTCCTGGGCCAGAGAGTGAAGTGCTCTATGGTTTTTCTTTGTGTTTTGGAATTTTTTTTTTTTTTTTGTCTTTTCCTAACCCATTCTCCTGGCCTGAGAGAAAAAGCAGCTACAAAAAACCCAGGGACCAAAAATACTTCCCTGACTTCCCGAAATTGGACTAAAAATACAGAACCAGCTCCAGCCAAGCATATGAGATCCACAGTCTTGGGCTTTCATCCCTACAGGGAACAAGGTGGCTATTATACTGCAAAGGCAATTCTGATAGTGATCTGACTGTAATTGTTTTAGCGGATTACTGGGAAAACAAGTTTCCCAGGTCTAATATCTCTACCTATTAAACAGAGGCCTCACTGACCCACAATGGGGAACTGAGTGCTGAAGCTCAACCCAAACCATCTAGCCTCCTGCCATAGGGGTCTGAGGATACTGACACCTACCAATCTGTAGAGGTACATGCATTGGGTGCCTAAGGTACAGGTGCAGAGCCCACCCAACAAAGTGCTTTAGGAATAGAGACACACCAAATTCTATGCCACTTGGGGGAAGCCTGTCAACATCCTGCCCCCCTGGAGTGTGACCCCCTGCTGCTACTAGAATCTGGTGCACACAACTATCACCACTACTCCTCTAAGTGAATAGGTGACAGTCTACACCACACACTTGGTGACCCAAAATCAGATTTTACTCAAGAATAGTGAATGCACTCTTAGGCTTATATATCTGGTAATAGCCCAAACCAACTGGTAATAGGACATAAGTGATTCAAAGGCTACAACAATCAAGACAGTGCAATCTAGTAGCCCATCTACGTATATTGAAAGAAAACAAAACAAGATTAGACTCAATGAGCAAATATAAATCATTACGATATCTTATAGATGACTTGGAGACAGCAGTTGATTTCAAACCACATAAAGAAGCAGATCATGATTGCTTCTACAACTCCCCAAATTAAAGAATCAAAATCTTTCCCAAATGAAGATACAATCCTGGAATTGCCAGATGCAGAATATAAGAAACTAATTTACAGAATGCTTCAAGACATCAGGGATGACCTCAGAAATGAAATAAGGCAATCTACAGAAAAAGCCAAGGAACACACTGATAAAGCAGTTGAAGAACTCAAAAAGATTATTCAAGAACATGGTGGAATAATTAATAACCTGCAATAATCCATAAAGAGACAGCATTCAGAAATCCAGAAGATTAACAGTAAAATTACAGAATTAGACAACTCAATAGGAAGTCAGAGGAGCAGAATCAAGCAGTTGGAATGCAGAGTGGGGGAGTTGGAGGATAAGGCAATTGACAACAATATAGCTGAAGAAAATTCAGATAAAAGAATTTTTAAAAAATGAAGAAACCCTAAGAATCATGTGGGACTATATCAAGAAGAATAACTTGCGTGTGATTGGATTTCCAGAACAGGGAGGGATAACAGAAAATACAGAGAGAATAGTTGAAGATCTCTTGGCTGAAAACTTCCCTGACATCATGAAAGATGAAAGGATATCTATCCAAGATGCTCATCGAACCCCATATACGATTGATCCAGAAAGAAAATCACCAAGACATATTATCATCAAACTTGCCAAAACCAAAGATAAAGAGAAAATTTTAAAAGCAGCCAGGGATAAAAGAAAGGTCTCCTACAAAGGAGAATCAATAAGAATAATTTCAGACTACCCAGCAGAAACCATGCAGGCAAGAAGGCAATGGGATGACATATAGAGAGCACTGAAGGAGAAAAACTGCCAGCCAAGGATCATATATCCAGCAAAACTCTCTCTCAAATATGAAGGTGAAATTAAAACATTTACAGATAAACACAAGCTTAGAGAATTTGCAAAAACCAAACCAAAGCTACAGGACATACTAAAGGAAATTGGTCAGAAAACCAAAAATATCAGATACCAACACAACACGAGGTCACAGAACAGAACATCCTGATATCAATTCAAATAGGGAAATCACAAAAACAAATTAAGATTAATGTTAAAAAGAAAAAAATTCTCAAAACATGGAATCGTTGAAGTCATTATGTAAAAGATCACAATAATCAAAAAGAGGAACTAAATACAGGAGGTGTAGATCTTCCATATGGAGAGGAAAACAAGGTGATATAGGATGATACAAGTAAGGTTTTTAGTTTGAAAAATAGGGGTAAATATTAAGGTAACCACTAAGAGGTCTAACAAATCCATAACTCAAAATAAAACCCAAGAAAAACATAACAACTCAGCAAACATAAATTCGACTACTGTGAAAATGAGGAACACACAATTTACAAAGAAAAACATCTCAGCACAAAAAAGTAAGTGGAAAAATGAAATCGTCAACAACACACACAAGAGGGCATCAAAATGACAGCACTAAACACATGCTTATCTATAATTACACTGAATGTAAATGGACTAAATGCACCAATAAAGAGACAGAGAGTGGCAGAATGGATTAAAAAACAAGATCCATCTATATGCTGCCTACAAGAGACACACCTTAGACTTAGAGACACAAACAAACTAAAACTCAAAGGATGGAAAAAAATATATCAAGCAAAAAGCAATCAAAAAAGAGCAGGAGTAGCAATATTAATTTCTGACAAAATAGACTTTAAACTTAAATCCACCACAAAGGATAGAGAAGGACAGTACATAATGATTAAAGGGACAATTGACCAGGAAGATATAACCATATTAAATATTTATGCACCCAATGACAGGGCTGCAAGATACATAAAACAAACTTTAATAGGACTGAAAAGTGAGATAGACACCTCCACAATTATAGTAGGAGACTTCAACACACCACTTTCGGAGAAGGATAGGACTTCCAGTAAGGAGCTCAATAGAGACACGGAGGACCTAACTGCTACAATCAACCAACTTGACCTCATAGAACTATACAGAACACTCCACCCAACAGCTGCAAAGTATACTTTTTTTCCTAGTGCACATGGAACATTCCCTAGAATAGACCACATATTAGGTCATAAAACAAACCTTTGCAGAATCCAAAACATCGAAATACTACAAAGCATCTTCTCAAACCACAAGGCCATAAAAGTGGATATCAATAACAGAAAAATCAGGGGAAAGAAATCAAATACTTGGAAACTGAACAATACCCTGCTCAAAAAAAACTGGGTTATAGAAGACATTAAGGAGGGAATAAAGAAATTCATAGAATGCAATGAGAATGAAAACACTTCCTATCAAAACCTCTGGGACACAGCAAAAGCAGTGCTCAGATGTCAATTTATATCAATAAATGCACACATACAAAAAGAAGAAAGAGCCAAAATCAGAGAACTGTCCCTACAACTTGAACAAATAGAAAGAGAGCAACAAAAGAATCCATCAGGCACCAGAAGAAAACAAATAATAAAAATTAGAGCTGAATTAAATGAAATAGGGAACAGAAAAACAATTGAAAGAATTAACAAAGCCAAAAGCCGTTTCTTTGAAAAAATGTTCAAAATTGATAAACCATTGGCCAGACTGACTAAAGAAATACAGGAAAGGAAACAAATAATCTGAATAAGAAATGAGATGGGCCATGTCACAACAGACCCAAATGAAATTCAAAGAATCATTTCAAACTATTACAAACCTGGAAGAAATGGGTGAATTCCTAGAAAAACACTGCCTACCTAAACTAACACAAGCAGAGGTAGAACAACTAAATAGACCCATAAAAAAAAAAAGAGATTGAAAAGGTAATCAAAAAACTCCCCCCCTCAAAAAAAAACCCTCGCCCAGACGGCTTCACTGCAGAGTTCTACCAAGCTTTCAGAGAAGGGTTAACACCACTACTACTAAAGGTATTTCAGAGCATAGAAAATGATGGAACACTACCTAACGCATTCTTTGAAGCCACCATTTCCCTGATACCAAAACCAGGTAAAGACATCACAAAAAAAGAAAATTACAGACCTATATCCCTCATGAACATAGATGCAAAAATTCTCAACAAAATTCTAGCCAATAGAATTCAACAACATATCAAAAAAATAATTCACCATGACCAAGTGGGATTTATACCATGTACGCAAGTTTGGTTTAATACTAGAAAAACTATTAATGTAATCCACCACACAAATAAAGCAAAACACAAAAATCTTATCAGTTGATGCAGAAAAGGCATTTGACAAAGTCCAACACCCATTAATGATAAAAACTCTCAGGAAAATAGGAATTGAAGGAAAATTCCTCAGCATAATAAAGGACATCTATACAAAGCCAACAGCCAAGGTCATTCTAAATGGAGAGAGTCTGAAAGCATTTGCCTTGAGAACGGGAACCAGACAAGGATGCCCTTTATCACCGCTCTTATTCAACATTGTGCTAGAGGTCCCAGCCAGAGCAATTAGGCTAGACAAAGAAATAAAGGGCATTTGGATTGGCAAGGAAGAAGTAAAATTATCTCTATTTGCAGATGACATGATCTTATACAGAGAAAACCCTAAGGAATCCTCTAGAAAACTTCTGGAACTAATAGAAGAGTTCAGAGAGTCTCAGGTTGTAAAATAAACATACAAAAATCGCTTGAATTCCTCTACATCAACAAAAAGAACATTGAAGAGGAAACCACCAAATCTATACTATTCTCAGTAGCCCCCAAGAAGATAAAATACTTAGGAATAAATCTTACCAATGATGTAAAAGACCTATACAAAGAAAACTACAAAGTACTAGTGCAAGAAACTAAAAGGGACTTACATAAGTGGGAAAACATACCTTGCTCAAGGAGAGGAAGACTTAAAAATATATATATATATGTATTCTACCAAAAGCCATCTATACATACAATGCACTTCTGATCCAAATACCAATGACATTTTTTAATGCGATAGAGAAACAAATCACCAACATCATATGGAAGGGAAAGAAGCCCCGGATAAGTAAAGCATTACTGAAAAAGAAGAAGAAAGTGGGAGGCCTCACTCTACCTGATTTTAGAACCTATTATATAGCCACAGTAGTCAAAACAGCCTGGTACTGGTACAACAACAGGCACATAGACCAATGGAACAGAATTGAGAACCCAGATATAAATCTATCCACATATGAGCAGCTGGTATTTGACAAAGCCCCAGTGTCAGTTAACTGGGGAAAAGATAGTCTTTTTAACAAATGGTGCTGGCATAACTGGATATCCCTTTGCAAAAAAATGACACAGGACCCATACCTCACACCATGCACAAAAACTAACTCCAAGTGAATCAAAGACCTAAACATAAACACTAAAACGATAAAGATCATGGAAGAAAAAATAGGGACAACGTTAGGAGCCCTAATACAAGGCATAAACAAAATACAAAACATTACTAAAAATGACGAAGATAAACCAGATAACTGGGAGCTCCTAAAAATCAAACACCTATGCTCTTTTAAAGACTTCACCAAAAGAGTAAAAAGACCACCTACAGACTGGGAAAGAATTTTCAGCTATGACATCTCCGACCAGTGCCTGATCTCTAAAATCTATATGATTCTGCTAAAGCTCAATCACAAAAAGACAAACAACCCAATCAAAAAGTGGCAAAGGATATGAACACGCACTTCACTAAAGAAGATATTCAGGTAGCTAACAGATACTTGAGAAAATGCTGTTGATCATTAGCCATTAGAGAAATGCAAATTAAAACTACGATGAGATTCCATCTCACTCCAACAAGGCTGGCATTAATTCAAACAATACCAAATAATAAACATTGGAGAGGCTGCGGAGAGATTGGAACTCTTATACACTGCTGGTGGGAATGTCAAATGGTACAAGCACTTTGGAAATCGATTTGGCACTTCCTTAAAAAGCTAGAAATAGAACTACCATACAATCCAGCAATCCCACTCCTTGGAATATATCCTAGAGAAATAAAATCTTTTACACGAACAGACATATGCATACCCATGTTTATTGCAGCACTGTTTACAATAGCAAAAATATGGGAGCAACCAAGGTGCCCATCAACAGATGAATGGATAAATAAATTATGGTATATTCACACAGTGGAATACTACCCATCAGTAAAGAACAATACTGAATCTGTGAAATATTTCATTACATGGAGTAATTTGAAAGGCATTATGCTGAATGAAATTAGTCAGTCACAGAAGGACAAATAATGTATGAGACCCCTAGTATAAGAACTCAAGAAAAGGTTTAAACAGAAAAAAAGCATTCTTTGATGGTTATGAGGGTTGGGAGGGAGGGTGAAGGGAAATCACTAGATAGGAAGCAAGCGTCAACTTCAGTGAAGGGGAGGGCAACACACAATACAGGGAAACTCAGCACAACTGGATCAAAGCAAAGCAGTTTCCTAAACACATCCAAACAGTTTGAGGGACAGAGTAGCTGGGGTTGGGGCCTGGGGACCATAGTTTTGGGAGACATCTAGGTCAATTGGCACAACAGTTTATAAAGAAAGTGTTCTATATCCCACTTCGGTGAGTAGCGTCTGGGGCCTTAAAAGCTTGCGAGCAGCCATCCAAGATACATGTATTGATTGGGCCCATCCCACTCAGATCAAGGGAGAATGAAGAAAACCGAAGACACAAGGAAAATACTAGCCCAAAGGACTACAGGATCACATGAACCAGAGACTTCACCAGCCTGAGACCAGAAGAACTAGATGGTGCCTGGCTACCACCAATGACCATCCTGACGGGGAATACAATGCAGAGTCCCAGAAACAGCAGGATAAAAATGTAGAACGGTATTAAATTCATGTAAAAGGCTGAGACTTAATGGTCTGACAGAGACTGGAGAAACCCTCAAAACTGTGGCTCTCTCAACCCAGGACTGAAACCATTCCCAAAGTCCACTCTTCAGACAAAGATTAGACATGACTATAAAACAAAGAATAATGCACGTGAGGAGCGTGCTTTTTAGTTCATTCAGATATACAAGGCCAAATGGGCAGCTCCTGTCCAAAAACAGGATGAGAAGGCAGGCAGGGACAGGAACTGATCAAATGGACACAGGGAACCCAGGGTGGAAAGAGGGAGTGTGCTGTCACATTGTGGGGATTGTGACCAATGTCACAGAACAATATATGTATAAATTTTTGAATGAGAAATTAACTTGAGCTGTAAACTTTCACCTAAAGCACAATAAAAAAAAAAATAATAAAAACACGGGCAGCAGCGAAAACAACAGCATGTTTGTAGCACGTGCAGATGAAACCACATGATTCGAAGCATCGTTGTAATTGGGTAATAATGACAGCTCTGACAGGAGAGCATGAGAAGTTTCCAGAGTGAATTAGCATAGAGTTTTAGCCTTGTAGGTATATTGATACACGTAAGCTGGGTGTTTGAAAAATGTTTTCGTTGTTATAACTAACTACAGGGATATTTTTATAAAAAATAATAAATTTCTGCTGAAACACTGCAAAGAAAAAAAGAAGCATTATACTAAGTGAAAGAAGCCAGACACAAAAGATTATAAACTGTATAATTTCATTTATATGAAATTTCGAAAAAGCAAAAAGAGAGGTGACAGAAAACAGATCAATAGTTGCCAGGAGCCGGGGATGAAGGAAGAGGGTTTACTGCAACAGGATGTGAGAAAGCTTTCTGAGGTGATGGAGACGTTCTATACGTCAGGATTGCCTGTGGTTACATGACTATATGCGTTTGTTAAAACTAGTAGAATTGTATACTTAAAATTGCAGTATTTGTGAGATTAAACATAAAAACTTGCACACAAATATAAATAGCAGCTTTATTATAATTGCCAGAAATTGGAAGTAACCAAAATATCCTTCAACAAATGAATGGATTAAGTGTGGTACATCTATACAATGGCATATTAATCAGCAATAAGAAACAAGGAGCCATCAAGCCAAGAAAGAAGTGGAGGAAATCTTAAAGATGTATTGCTAAGTGAAAGAAACAAGTCTGTAAGAGCTACATTCAACACAATTCCAACTATATAACATTCTGGAAACCCTGATGGTGTAGTGGGTGGGTAAGTGCTACGGCTGCTAACCAAAGGGCTGGCAGTTTGAATCCATCAGGTGCTCCTTGGAAACTATGGGGCAGTTCTGCTCTGTCCTGTAGGGTCACTATGAGTCAGAATCAACTCGATGGTACTGGGTTTGGTTTTGTTTTTGTATAACATTCTGGAAAAGGCAAAACTATAGAAAGAGTGAAAAGATTAGTGGTTGTCAGGGGTTGGGGCGGGGGGTGGAGGAAAGAATAGGAGGCACTCAGAGTATTTTTAGGGCAGCGAAACAATTTTATATGATACTATTATAAGGATAGTCACATGGCATGAGCATTTGTCAAATCCAATAGTACTCTACAACACAAATTATGAACCTGAATGTAAACTATGAATTTTGGTTAATAATTGTATATCAATATTAGTTCACCAATTGTAACAAATGTATCCCAGGATTGCAAAAGAAAAAGAAAAGTTGCTGTGGAGTCGGACTCACAGCAAGATGTTAAGAAGAGAGAAGGTGTTCAAGGAGGAGGGAGATGTATGAGAACTGAATACGTTTTCTGCACAATTTTGCTGTAAACCTAACACTGCTTTCAAAATTAACCCTGTTTTAAAAATACATGTTTTTGTATGTAAAAAGCTAATAAAGTTGATTTTAGAAAATTGAAAAGGCTCTTAACTACAAGTGATATCTATTAAACACGCATAAACGCCAATTATTTTAAATGGCATTTCAAATCTCCAAAGAAAATATTTTTGTTAAAAAAAGAAAAAAGGCAAATATGTGAAAAGTCTCAGAAAGCAAGTTATTCTATAGTAAAACTTATTACTAAGAGAGGGAAAAGTCACACAGGGGTTAAGAATGATGCCAGCATGTAAAATTAGAGTGAGTAAGAAGCTTGGACAAGATACAGTGTGAGAAATTGAAAAAGTTCCACTCTCAAACAATATGATAATTTCACATATTGATAACAAGTCACATGACACTGAAGCAGTTTGTATAATAAACTGAAAACAATAGCTTCTTTATCCAATTTGATAAGTCAATAGATTTAACCAATAAATGTCATGATATATATATATGCATATGTAGAAATTATATAGAAATTATATACCCTGGTGAAATTCAAAAAAAAGTTCATTGCAAGAGCTGCCTGAAACAAGCAAAGGCAAATGTTTTGCAATAATTATTTTTCTAGGATAATTTCTAGAAATTTTATATTTTTGTTGCTGCTATGGAGGTAGTATTTCCTTTCATTGCATTCTCTAGTTGGTTGCTGATACTATAGATGAAAATTATATTTTTGTATGCATTTATTAAATTTAGATTTCTCACTAAACTCATTTGCTTTTAGCTTCAATTGATTCTGATAAATTTTCTGAACTTAATATAATCTACAAACAATGATAAAAAATAACAGCAATGATAGTAAGGTAGTAAACACGTATCGTTTCGGGATGCCCAACACCCAATTTCCTCTTCCTGTTAGCACTCCAGTTTCATTTGGAGTATACCCAATATTTTACGCAAGTAACAGGGCGTCTACATTTTTTTTGTCAAACTTGCCCTCTTCCCCCACTCCCAGGTATTTTCGTAAGGGCGTTAAGCTAATCTTAACAGCATGATGCAAAAAAAAAAAAAGAAAGAAAAAGAAAAATTAGCATAGCACGTTTATGAAAACACCTGAGAGTGAGGGGAGAGGGAGCTGTTCGAAAAAATAAAACAAAACTTGGAACTCAAGTGTTATTTGCATAACCCCTCCCCCACATTATATTCAGTGTTGATGAGGTAAGCTCTGATATTTTTAATATAAAATTTAGTTATTGCTTAAGTATATTTTTATTTTTGTTGTTGTTACGTGCCATGGAGTCGGTAGGGACCCTATGTATAATAGAAGGAAAAACTGCCTGGTACTGTGCCGTCCTATTTTTAGAAGATATTAAATGGAAATTTCGTACTTTTTCCCTGGATCCCAGATTCAAATTTTTTCAGATTCAAAATACATGCTTTATATTCAGATCGTTAACCCAATCTCCATGCCTGCCTGGTGACAGGTTACCCTGATTAAAGGCTAAGTATCTAAAATAATTTTCTTTTTTGTGAGTTGAGAATGCCAATCTACACAGATCTTTCTGCTTATTTCTTGACACTTTGAGTAGAAAATGGAAACTACCGTATTTGTTTCATAGAAAATACAATTACTCTGTGCTGCAAATGCTTTGGATATTTGTAGGTTGTGAGGAAGCAGAGAATAAGGTTTCATTTGGATTCTCTGTGGGCCCTTTTCCAGGTGTTTTTATTCTAATCTACTTTTATCAGACTCTGTTTGAAATCAGTACTCATCCTTTCAATTGGGAACTATAGGATATCTCTTTTGTTTTTAAAGGCATTTTAAAGTTGCCATTTGCTTCTATTCACTTTCCCTTTAGGCAAAGCCATCTGCAGTTGAGGATCATAATTATTTTCCTGAAGCTGGCAGGCTGCAGATTGATTCTTCACTTACTAACGAGAAATGGTAGAGTTACAGGAAGATGGGAGATTGTCTTATGAGTGCCCTGTCTTGTACACTGCATAAGTACTTTGCTAGCAGAAATAATAATTGACAGTAATTATTTAGCTTCACTATTGAAAATTTTTTAAAAGCAAAAGAGGACAATCTTTCCTTTCATATTTTTAGATTTACCTACTTTTCCAATGAAGTTAAGTCACAACCAAATTGAAAATTTATACAAATGATCCTTATACCCCAGAATGTGGTTGTATCTGACTTAATATTTGAAAAATACTGGACTTTCTCTTATTCATATATATATATGTATATACTAACCATCAAGTCAGTTCCAACTCATGGTGACCCTTGTGTGTTAAAGTAGGACTGTGCTCCATGGGGTTTTCAATGGCTGATTTTTTGGAGGTAGTTCTCCAGGCCTTTCTTCTGGTGATCTACTTTCGGAAAAGGTGGCTCTGGGTAGACTCAAACCTCCAACCTTTTTGTTATTAACCATTTATTCCACCCAGGGACACCTTCTTATTTTTAGCCTCACTTTATTAAAAAATCTGAAATTGTACACAAAATGTCTTCCATCACTGGACAAACCATAACTCTCCTGACAAACATCACTGGCTAAAGAAGGAAAATTCAAAAGAGATCATACTATGTGACAGAATTCAAGTTGCTCCTGGTAATATTTATAAGACTCAGGATAGCCAAAGCAAAACCAAACCAGTTGCCATGGAGTTGGACTCATGGTGGCCCCATGTGTTGCAGAGTAGAACTGCTCCATAGGGTTTTCAAGGTTGTGATGTTTCAGAAGCAGATCGCCAGGCCTTTCTTTCAAGGTACCTCTGGGTGAGTTCAAACCACCAATCTGTGAACTGCTTTTTCTCATACTGGACCTTTTCTCCTTGTTCTGACACATTAAGATCTTGCAGTCATACTCTAGCAGTGCAACCAAATTGTAGCATCCAAATGCATTGGCAAGCCTCCATTATTCTAAGGTTCCAAAAATGTTGAACCATTAGTTGGCAGAGAAACTTCACTTGGTCTTTGGAAATTTTTTTAAAACTAGGTTGCCAAGCTCCCTCCACAGGTGGAAAGACCAGAGTATCTAAAAGTATCTAAAGTTACCCTTATCTATTTCGCCTAAGAGTTGGTGCTTCTTTCTCAACATTTATGTACACCCTTGAAGTGCACAAATACGATATTTCAATGTGACTTTAGATAGACTCAAGATAATAGTGATAGACTGAGAATAGAGTTGTTAGATGCTGTCGAGTCGGTTCCGACACATAACGAACCTATGTATAACAGAACAAAACACCGTCCGGTCCTCCGCCATCCTCAAAATCATTGTTATGCTTGAGCCCATCGTTGTAGCCACTGTGTCAGTTCATCTTGTTGAGGATCTTCCTCTTTTTCACTGACCCTCTACTTTATGAAACATGATGTCCTTCTCCAGGGACTGATCCCTCCTGATAACATGTCCAAAGTATGTGATACAAATTCTCACCATCCTTGTTTCTAATGAGCATTCTGGCTGTATTTCTTCCAAGACAGATTTGTTCACTCTTTTGGCAGTCCATGGTATAATCAATATTCTTCGTCAACGCCATAATTCAAAGGCATCAATTCTTGTTCCGTCTTCCTTATTCGTCATCCAGCTTTCCCCCATATATGAAGCAATTGAAAACACCATGGCTTAGGTCAGGCACACCTTAGTCCTTAAAGGGATATCTTTGCCTTTTAACACTTTAAAGGGGTCTTCTGCAGTGATTTGCCCAGTGTTACGGGTCACGTCATTTGATTCTATCATCTCTTTCCACAGATGCAGTCAGTTTGATTCCTGTGTATTCCATCTGGCAAGGTTCACATGTATAATCACTGTTTATGTTGTGAAAAAGTATCTGCAATGAATAAGTCATTGCACTGGTCTTGCAAAATTCTATCATACAATCTCCGGCATCGTTACTATCACCAAGGCCATATTTTCCAGCTACCAATCTTTCTTCTTTGTTTCCATCTTCCACAGTCCAATTGTCAGTATTTATCAATGCATCTTGACTGCATGTTTGATCCATTTCAGACTTCAGAAGTTGATAAAAATCTTCAATTACTTCATCTTTGGCCATAGTGGTTGGTGCATAAATTTGAATAATAGTCATATTAACTGGTCTTCCTTGTAGGCGTATGGATATTATCCTATCACTGACACCATTATACTTCAGGATAGATCTTGAAGTGTTCTTTTTGATGATGAATGTGATGCCAGGCCTCTTCCCAGCATAGGAGACCATATGATTATCTGATTCAAGGTGGCCAGTAATAGTCCAACTCACTAATGTCTAAGATGTTGATCTTTATGCATTCCATTTCATTTTGGATGACTTCCAATTTTCCTAGATTCATAGTTCTTACATTCCATGTTCTGATTATTAATGGATGTTTGCAGCTGCTGCTTGTCATTTTGAGTCATGCCACATCAGCAAATGAAGGTCCCAAAAGCTTTCCTCCATCCACATCATTAAGGTCGACTCTACCTTGAGGAGACACCTCTTCCTCAATCATCTTTTGAGTGCCGTGCCACCTGAGGGGCTCATCTTCTAGCACTGTATCAGACAATGTTCTGCTGCTATTCATAAGGTTTTCGCTGGCCAGCATTTTCAGAAGTAGATTGCAAGGTTCTTCTTCCTAATGTGTCTTAGTCTGGAAGCTGTGCTGAAACCTGTCCACATGATGACCCTGCTGGTATTTGAAATATCAGTGGTGGAACTTCCAGTATCACAGCAACACGCAAGCCACCACAGTATGACAAACTGGCAGACAGGTGGCGGGAGAATGGAAAGTGTGCATAATTTACCAGTACTTACTGGGTGCTTATTGTATGACAGGCACTGGGCTAAGCACTTGATAAGTATCACATTTACTCCTTACAACGATCCTATCGGGTTAGCATTGTTATATGTTTTTCCAGACAAAGAAACTGAAGCTAAAGAATATTAAGCCATTTGCCAGGGATGGGTACTGAAAACTAGTGGCATAGTGGAGGTTATAACCAGCATCAAATATCAAAATTCATGCTTTGAATCATTACCTGATATGTAAATATCTCCACTGAGGTCATATCAATTCACATTATAACTTTTATATATGATTTTTGTTTTAAAGTTAAAAGACATGATGACAAACAAAAACAATGAGTGGTTCCTCTAGTCCTAAGCTTTTCTTGCTCAGCATTATTGCAGTCTGATGCATGGAATTCTCTTTTATTCTGCCTGGCTCTCTATGATTTACCCCTTTGGTGGTGGGCAGTGGGGATTTAAATCTAACTTAATCAGAGACAGAAATGGCTGAACAGAAAAATCCGATGATTCTGATTCACCACTCTAAAACTCCACAAACTCAATGAGCTAGACCATAATATTATCAGTGTCCATCCAAGGCACAAGATTTATCTGAAAATCTCTAAGGGTGTGGGTAGAACTAGCTTTGTCCCTGCACTTATGAATACCTACCAATCTTACGCTACTTTCTCTTCCACAAACCCCTCAGTCTCCTTCAGGATGCCATTTTAAAGTACCTGGAAACCCTGAAGGCAGAGTCGTTAAGTACTATGGCTGCCAACCAAAAGGTTGCCAGTTCAGATCCACTAGGGGCTCCGTGGAAACTCTATGGGGCAGTTCTACTCTGTCCTATAGAGTCTCTATGAGTCAGAATCGATTCGATGGCAACGAGTTTGGTTTTTCGGGTTTAGGCACCAAAAGTTTTTATTTACATTGAGTCTAGGCAGGCACACAAGATCAAATGGAAACCTGGGAAATTCCTAAATATGTCTGTAAAATAAATAATATAACCCGTGAATACTTTGTTCCTTTAAGTAATCATCTATATGAGAACAAACGGTCAATACTTATCATAAAGCAAAGATGAGACGGTAAGGCAGCCGGGGAGGGAGGGCAGAGAAGCTGGATTAACAGAAACAGAACAACCAGAATGGAAGTAATGACAATGATGACACTTTGAAAAATGTAACCAATGACACTGGACAATATGTACAGAAATGGATAAATGGGAACCTAATTTGTTGTATGAACTTTCGCCAAAAATACAATTTAAAAAAAAAAGCAAGAAAGAAAAATTCTCAATTTTTTAAAACTTTTGTTCCCTAAATGTGTTTGTCCTAACTTCTGAAATTGTCAGCAAAAATGTTTCTGGTCTGGCTTTTCTGGCTGATTATCTCTAATTTCTATTTTACCTTATGGTTTTAGATGGTGTCTGTCTACAAGTCTATAAAAATTGAGTGTTTTTCCGTGAAACGATTTCTACTCCTTTCTGTTAATTGCATGAATTAAAAATAGACTGCAGAGGACCTAAAATTAGAGTGAGCTGTTATCTTCATACTAATAATAGAAGTGCTTCCTGGTAAAACTTGCCCTATAATTCTAGTTATCGTTAGGATGAGTAACAGATTGGCTCTACAAAAGGAATCTTTAATTGTTCAAGTCCCATTTTCAAGGCTAGGACAGGCCAGGTTGGGGCAGGAGAGCAGGAGGTTAGAGAAGGTGGAGGGGAGACACACCAAAGGAAGTTTCCCCAATTAAAGAGACATTGGACATGTTCATGCCCAAGGTGGTCATTAAACAGTGTTAAGATAGGGGTTTGTGGAAATAAGGGTGGCTATTTACTTTTCATGTTATCATAAGCTCTCAATAATACTTTTTATATTTTCAAACAACTGAAATTAATTCAATTTTTAAATACGTAAAAGATTGAAAAGGTAAAAGGATTCAATACACAAAAAGACTGAATAAAATGAAGGACCTCACATTTTTACGTCACTCCATTATCATAAACCAGACAAGGAAAGATGCTGTAGGCCCTAATGGAGCCAGCCAAGGGGAACTGAGATTTTATTAAGTATCTCTGGACAGTGAAGCCTTTCAAATGCTGATAAAATCTGTAACTGCTGACTATATCAAATGTTTTTCACCATCAGTGAAAAGACTGCAGAAATACTGATCCTGTTCTTTGCATTTTTTCTGTATCTAATGACACGAGGCTGTGCCAACTATGCAACTTTGCATCTTGAAAATCAGGGTGCATGACACGAAGGCTGTGTATGAGAATATTCTGGCCAGCATTTTGTCTTTTGCAGAAAACAAATAAATTTCCACCACTTTCTTTGCTCTGCTGGAATTTTTTTCTGCATCCTCACTGGAATAAAAACCATCATTTTTTATGGTTCTAGATTGGATGAAGTGGTTAGATTGTCCAGGAATATCATCAGTGTTCTTCATTAGGTCACCTATTTTTCATTTTCCTCTTATGGAGTGCTCTATATAAGGCCCCCCATCTGTCAGTGGTGGATTTGATGTTGCACAGATTTCAGCAGAGCTTCCAGACTCAGACTGACTATAAAGAAAGGCCTGGTGATCTACTTCCGAAAATCAGCCAATGAAAACCCTGTGGACCACATACACCACAGCCTACATGACCCTGAGACCAGAAGATCTAAATGGTGCCCGGCTACTACCACCAACCGCTCTGACCAGGATCATAATAAAGGGTCAGGTCAGAGCAGGAGAAAAATGGAGAACAAAAAATCAAATTCACAAAAAAAGACCAGATTTACTGGCCTGATAAGGATGGGAGGAAGTCTCGAGACTATGGCCCTAAGATACCCCTCTGACTTGGAACTCTAGCCATTCCCAGAAACCACCGTCCAGCCAAACAACAGACAGGACTATAAAATAAATAACACTCAAAAAGAATGTGCTCCATTGAACAAACAATCATACAAGACCAAAAGGGCAACGTTTGCCCAAAAGTAAAGATGAGAAGTCAGGAAGGGCTAGAAAAACCAGGCGAAAGGAAACTGGGAACCCAGGGCAGAAATGGGGAGTATGTTGGCACAGTGTGGGGATTGCAACCAATGTCATGGAACACTTTGTGTACAATTTGTTGAATGGGAAATTAATTTGCTCTGTAAACTTTTACTTAAAGCACAATCTTAGATAGATGGATAGATAGATGGAGAGAGAGAGAGATAGATATATAGAAACCTAAAAATGTATATAGATGTATTTAAAAACCCCTTTGGATCTCAACTGTCCAACCTGCAACCAATCATTTGGGCAGGACAGAGCAGCATTTTGTTCCATTGTGCATGGGGTAAGGAGTTCTGGTGGCACTGTTAACTAAAAGGTTGGACATTCAAACCCAATAGTGGCTCCAGGAGGGAAAGATATAGTAGCCTGCTTCCATAAAAATTATAGCCTTGGAAACCCTATGGGGCAGTTCTACTCTGTCTTTTTTTTTTTTTTAATAATTTTTATTGTACTTTAAGTGAAAGTTTACAAATCAAGTCAGTCTCTCACACCAAAACCCATATACACCTTGCTACACACTCCCAATTACTCTCCCCATAATGAGACAGCCCACTCTCTCCCTCTACTCTCTCTTTTCATGTACATTTCGCCAGCTTCTAACCCCCTCCACCCTCTCATCTCCCCTCCAGGCAAGAGATGCCAACATAGTCTCAAGTGTCCACCTGATCCAAGAAGCTCACTCCTCACCAGCATCCCTCTCCAACCCATTGTCCAGTCCAATCCATGTCTGAAGAGTTGGCTTCGGGAATACTTCCTGTCCTGGAGCAAAAGAAGGTCTGGGGGCCATGACCACCAGGGTCTTTCTAGTCTCAGTCAGACCATTAAGTCTGGTCTTATGAGAATTTGGGGTCCGCATCCCATTGCTCTCCTGCTCCCTCAGGGGTACTCTGTAGTGTTCCCTGTCAGGGCAGTCATCGGCTGTAGCCAGGCGCCATCTAGTTCTTCTGGTCTCAGGATGATGTAGTCTCGGATTCATGTGGCCCTTTCTGTCTCTTGGGCTCGTAGTCGCCTTGTGTCCTTGGTGTTCTTCATTCTCCTTTGCTCCAGGTGGATTGAGACCAATTGATGTATCTTAGATGGCTGCTTGCTAGCGTTTAAGAGCCCAGACACCACCCTTCAAAGTGAGATGCAGAATGTATTCTTAATAGATTTTATTATGCCGATTGACTTAGATGTCCCCTGAAACCATGGTTCCCAGACCCCTACCCTGCTACGCTGGCCTTCGAAGCATTCGGTTTATTTAGGAAACTTCTTTGCTTTTGGTTTAGTTCTCCCCTGTATTGTGTGCTGTCTTTCCCTTCACCTAAAGTAGTTCTTATCTACTATCTAATTAGTGAATGCCCCTCTCCCACCCTCCCACCCTCCCCCATCTTGTAACCACAAAAGAATGTTTTCTTCTCAGTTTATACTATTTCTCAAGTTCTTATAATAGTGGTCTTATACAATATTTGTCGTTTTGCAACTGACTAATTTCACTCAGCATAACACCTTCCAGGTTCCCCCATGTTATGAAATGTTTCACAGATTCCTCACTGTTCTTTATCAATGTGCAGTATTCCAGTGTGTGAATATACCATATTTTATTTATCCATTCATCCATTGACGGGCACCTTGGTTGCTTCCATGTTTTTGCTATTGTAAACTGTGCTGCAATAAACATGGGTGTGCATATATCTGTTCGTGTAAAGGCTTTTATTTCTCCAGGGTATGTTCCGAGCAGTGGGATTGCTAGATCTATTTCTAGCTTTTTTTGGAAGGGCCAAATCAATTTCCAAAGTGGTTGTACCATTTGACATTCCCACCAGCAGTGTTTAAGTGTTTCAATCTCTCCACAGCCTCTCCAACATTTATGATTTTGTGTTTTTTTAGATTAATGCCGGCCTTGTTGGAGTGAGATGAAACCTCATTGTAGTATTGATCTGCATTTCTCTAATGGCTAATGATCGTGAACATTTCCTCATATATCTGTTAGCTACCTGAATGTCTTCTTTAGTGAAGTGTCTATTCATATCTTTTGCCCATTTTTTAATTGGGTTATTTGTCTTTTTGTAGTTGAGTTTTTGCAGTATCATATATATTTTAGAGATCAGGTGCTGATCAGAAATGTCATAGCTAAAAACTTTTTCCCAGTCTGTAGGTAGTCTTTTTACTCTTTTGGTGAAGTCTTTGAATGAGCATAGGTGTTTGATTTTTAGGAGCTCCCAGTTATCTAGTTTTTCTGCTACATTCTTTAAAATGTTTTGTATACTCTTTATGCCATGTATGAGGGCTCCTAACATTGTCCCCATTTTTTCTTCCATGGTCTTTAACATTTTAGATTTTATATTTAGGTCTTTGACCCATTTTGAGTTAGTTTTTGTGCTTGGAGTGAGGTATGGGTCTTGTTTCATTTTTTTGCAGATGACATCCAGTTAATGCCAGTACCATTTGTTAAAAAGACGGTCTTTTCCCCATTTAACTGTTTTGGGGCCTTTGTCAAATATCAACTGCTCAAATGTGGATGGATTTATGTCTGGATTCTCAATTCTTTTCCATTGGTCCGTGTACCTGTTGTTGTACCAGCACCAGGCTGTTTTGACTACTATGGCGGTATAATAGGTTCTAAAATCAGGTAAAGTAAGGCCCCCCACTTTGTTCTTCTTTTTCAGTAATGCCTTATTTATCTGGGGCCTCTTTCCCTTCCGTATGAAAAAGGTGATTTGTTTCTCCATCTCATTAAAGAATGTCCTTGGGATTTGAATTGGAGTTGCATTAAATGTATAGATCACTTTTGGTAGAATAGACATTTTTATAATATTAAGTCTTCCTATCCATGAGCAAAGAATGTTCTTCCACTTATGTAAATCTCTTTTAGTTTCTTGCAGAAGTTTTCTTTGTATAAGTCTTTTACATCTCTGGTAAGATTTATTCCTAAGTATTTTATCTTCTTGGGGGCTACTGTAAATGGCATTGATTTGGTGATTTCCTCTTTGATGTTCTTTTTGTTGATGTAGAGGAATCTAACTGATTTTTGTATGTTTATCTTGTATCCTGATACTCTGCTGAATTCTTCTATTAGTTTCAGTAGTTTCCTGGAGGATTCCTTAGGGTTTTCTGTGTATAAGATCATGTCATCTGCAAATAGAGATACTTTGACTTCTTCCTTACCAATCTGGATGCCATTTATTTCTTTATCTAGCCTAATTGCTCTGGCTAGGACTTCCAGCACAATGTTGAATAAGAGTGGTAATAAAGGGCATCCTTGTATGGTTCCCGATCTCAATGGGAATGTTTTCAGGCTCTCTCCATTTAGGGTGATGTTGGCTGTTGGCTTTGTATAAATGCCCTTTATTATGTTGAGAAATTTTCCCTCTATTCCTATTTTGCTGAGAGTTTTTATCATGAATGAGTGTTGAACTTTGTCAAATGCCTTTTCTGCATCAATCGATAAAATCATGTGATTCTTGTCTTTTGTTTTACTTATGTGGTGGATTACATTAATTGTTTTTCTAATGTTGAACCATCCCTGCATACCTGGCATGAATCTCACTTGGTCATGGTGAATTATTTTTTTGATATGTTGTTGAATTCTATTGGCTAGAATTTTGTTGAGGATTTTTGCATCTATGTTCATGAGGGATATAGGTCTATAATTTTCTTTTCTTGTGGTGTCTTTACCTGGTTTTGGTATCAGGCATACGGTGGCTTTATAGAATGAGTTTGGTAGTATTCCGTCCTTTTTGATGCTCTGAAATACCTTTAGTAGTAGTGGTGTTAACTGTTCTCTGAACATTTGGTAGATCTCTGCAGTGAAGCCGTCTGGACCTGGGCTTTTTTTTGTTGGGAGTTTTTTGATTACCTTTAGAATCTCTTCTTTTGTTATGGGTCTGTTTAGTTGTTCTACCTCTGTTTGTGTTAGTTTAGGCAGGTAGTGTGTTTGTAGGAATTCGTCCATTTCTTCTAGGTTTTCAAGTTTGTTGGAGTACAGTTTTTCATAGTAATCCGATATGATTCTTTTAATTTCACTTGGGTCTGTTGTAATATCGCCCATCTCATTTCTCATTTGGGTTATTTGCTTCCTCTCCTGTTTTTCTTTTGTCAGTTTGGCCAGTGGTTTATCAATTTTGTTGATCTTTTCAAAGAGCCAGATTTTGGTCTTGTTAATTCTTTCAATTGTTTTTCTATTTCATTTAGTTCTGCTCTAATTTTTACTATTTGTTTCCTTCCGGTGCCTGTGGGTTTCTTTTGTTGCTCTCTTTCTACTTGTTCAAGATGTAGGGATAATTCTTTGATTTTGGCCCTTTCTTCTTTTTGGATGTGTGCATTTATTGGTATAAATTGACTCCTGAGCACCACTTTTGCTGTGTGCCAAAGGTTCTGATAGGAAGTGTTTTCATTCTCATTGGATTGTATGAATTTCTTTATTCCATCCTTAATGTCTTCTATAATCCAGTCTTTTTTGAGCAGGGTATTGTTCAGTTTCCAAGTATTTGATTTCTTTTCCCTGCTTTCCCTGTTATTGATTTCCACTTTTATGGCCTTACGGTCAGAGACGATACTTTGTAATATTGCAATGTATTGGATTCTGCTAAGGTTTGCTTTTATGACCTAATATGTGGTCTATTCTAGAGAATATTCCATGTGCACTGGAAAAGAAAGTATACTTGGCTGCTGTTGGGTGGAGTGTTCTGTATATGTCTACGAGGTCAAGTGGGTTGGTTGTGGCATTAGGTCTTCCGTGTCTTTATTGTGCTTCTTTCTGGATGTCCTGTCCTTCACCGAAAGTGGTGTGAAGTCTCCTACTATTATTGTGGAATTGTCTATATCCCTTTTCAATGCTGATAGAGCTTGTTTTATGTATCTTGCAGCCCTGTCATTGGGTGCATAAATATTTAATATGGTTATATCTTCTTGGTTTATTGTCACTTTAATCATTGTATAGTGTCCTTCCTTATCCTTTCTGATGGATTTAACTTGAAAGTCTGTTTTGTCAGAAATTAATATTGCCACTCCTGCTCTGTTTTGATCGTTGTTTGCTTGATATATTTTTTCCATCCTTCGAGTTTTAGTTTGTGTCTCTAAGTCTAAGGTGTGTCTCTTGTAGGCAGCATATAGATGGATCTTGTTTTTTAATCCATTCTGCTACTCTCTGTCTCTTTATTGGTGCATTTAGTCCATTTACATTCAGGGTAATTATGGATAGGTATGAATTTAGTGCTATCATTTCGATGTCTTTTTTGTGTGTTGTTGACGGTTTCTTTTTCCCACTTGATTTTATGTGCTGAGTAGATTTTCTTTATATATTGCCCTTTCCTCATATTTGTTGTTGTTGATTTTGTTTCTGCTGAGTCTGTATTTTTCCTTTGTATTTTATCTTGATGAGTGGGGTAGTTTGTCTCCTTTGTGGTTACCTTATTATTACTGCTATTTTTCTAAATTTAAAACTAACTTTTATTTCTTTGTATCTCCGTATCTTCCTCTCCATATGGAAGGTGTATGATTACATTTCCTAGTCCCTCTTTATTATTTTAATGTTGTCTTCTTTTGTGTAATGAAATCACTGTTACCCTGTGCTGGACTTTTTTTTTTTTAATCTTGCTTTTTTTTTTTTTTTTGGATTTCCCTGTCTGGGTTGACTTCTGGTTGCTCTGCCCAGTGTTCCAGTCTTGGGTTGATACCTGATATTGTTGATTTTCTAACCAAAGAACTCCCTTTAGTATTTCTTGTAGTTTTGGTTTGGTTTTTACGAATTCCCTCAACTTGTGTTTATCTGGAAATGTCTTAATTTCACCCTCATATTTAAGAGACAGTTTTGATGGATATATGATTCTTGCCAGGCATTTTTTTTCCTTCAATTTTTTAAATATGTCATCCCATTGCCTTCTTGCCTGCATGGTTTCTGCCGAGTAGTCTGAGCTTATTCTTATTGGCTCCACTCTGTAGGTGACTTTTCATTTATCCCTTGCTACTCTTTAATTGTCTCTTTATCTTTGGTTTTGGCATGTTTGATTATAATATGTCTTGGGGACTTTCTTTCAAGATCTACCTTATGTGGAGTTTGATGAGCATCTTGGATAGATATCTTCTCATCTTTCACAATATCAGGGAAGTTTTTTGCCAACAAATCTTCAACAATTTTCTCTGTATTTTCTGTTATCCCTCCCTGTTCTGGTACTCCAATCACTCGTAGGTTATATCTCTTGATAGAGTCCCACACAATTCTTAAGATTTCTTCTTTTTTTAAAATTCTTTTGTCTGATTTATCTTCAAATGTATTAGTGCCAAGTGATTTATCTTCGAGTTCAGAAATTCTAGCTTCTACTTGTTCAGTTCTGCTCCTCTTTCTATTGAGTTATCTAATTCTGTAATTTTATTGTTAATCTTCTGAATTTCTGATTGCTGTCTGTCTATGGATTTTTCCAGTTTATTAAACTTTTCATTATGTTCCTGAATAACCTTTCTAATTTCCTCAGTTGCTTTATCTGTGTGTTCCTTGGCTTGTTCTGCATATTGCCTCATTTCCTTCCTGATGTCTTGAAGGATTCTGTATATCAAACTTTTGTATTCTGCATCTGGTAATTCTAGGAATGCACTTTCATCTAGAAGATCCCTGGATTCTTTGTTTTGAGAGCCTGTTGAGGTGATCATGGTCTGTTTCTTTATGTGACTTGATATTGACTGTTGTCTCCAAGCCATCTACAAGTTATTGTATTTAGTTTATGCTTGCTTACTGTGTCGTAGCTGCTCGCTTTATTTTGTTTTGATATACCGCTATGGGTTGCTTGAGTGAGCTAGCTTGATTATTTTTGCCTTTGGAGCTCTGGTGTCCTGTCCCAGCTGGCTAGAGCTGTTATCAGGCATATCAGTCTAGGAGTCCATTCAGTTTTCTTTTATGAATTCAGCTCAGGTGTCCAGGTAGCTGATCATCAAGTGTGTGGTATGGGATTTGTCTTACAGTCTTAGAGGGGCCGGGGTGATTGGCGTATATACCAATATCTGATTGCAGCAGGGGGGTCACCCTCTGAACAAGGCAGGGGGCTAAGAACTGACCCCCAAGTGTCTCTGAGGAAAACACATCTCTGTTCCCTACAGTGTGCTGGTGGGTGGGTTCTGCAGAGGAGCCATGGGCACCAAAAGTTTTTGTTTGTAAGGACTGGGAGGTACCAGTTATCTTTGGACCCCTGTCGCGGATGACCTGAGTGGAGCTACCAGTCCTTAGGTCTCTGTTGTAGGTAGGTGAGGACCTTGTTTAATAGGCAAAGCAATGTCAGACATCAAACACCCACCTCTCCACCGCACAGCTGAAATGGTTGGAGTTTGCCAGCAAGGGCCTATTCTCCCCAAATAGGCCCACACAGGTCCATGCAGGAAGGAAAGGTGCTCAAGGTCCACAGATATTTTATGCCTGGACAGGAATCACTTCTGTCCTGAGCTCCACCAGTTAACGGAGCTAGCAAATTATCTTTTCCCCCCAATTGCAAATTTTTTCCTTCCCCATGGCTCTAGGTGTTCACCAGAGTCTATCTCAGGCCTAGGGATTCAGCCGCTGAAGCCAGCTTAGGGGTAGGGGGGCGCGGTAAAATATACGCAAGTACTTAGCTTTTGCGGATAGTGCAGTTCTCCTCAGGTTCCAGAGGTGTGAGTAGGCTGTGTGGCCGGCTGCTTCTCCCTGAGGGAACTGTGGCCTAAAGCTAGTACCAGCCTACCACCGCCATCACTGCTCTGGGAATGGTGCCTGAGGGCTCCCCGCGATTCAGGTCTCGTAACTCCTCTCCACTTCTGAACGGCCTCTTCCTCCCACTGCCCCTCAGTTCGTTGTCTAAGCTCACCTTTGATGCTCAGGGCTCCCAGCTTGTCACCAATATACTCGTTTCACTTGTTTTTTTGGATCTTTGTTGTAAAGAGGGCTCCACAGAATTGTCCGTCTATTCTGCAATCTTCTCTCCTCTGTCTTACGAGGTCATTATAAGTTGGAATCAACTCTACAGCAATTTTTAGGGGTTTGGTGTATGGGGTCTCCACGAGTTGGGGCTGATTTGATGGTAGCTAACAACAACAATGTAATGCCATGTACTGTGCTAAGCAATTTATGATTATCTTGTTTAATTGTCACAGTCTGTTTTTAACCTCATTTTACACGTGAGAAAACTAAGCTTTGAAAGTTAATGACTTGTCCAGGTTATACAGTTAGTGGTAGGACCAGAATTCAAAGCCAGGCCAAATGGCTGCAGAACCCAGGCCCTACACTGCTTCACTGTAGTGTTTTCTTATGAGTGTCACAAGCTGAAACTCAGTGACCATGTCCAATACCTCCGTATAACTCCAGATCTCCAACTCATTTCTTACTTATAGGCTTGCTCCCATAAATTTAATCCATACACACATATGATAGTGACTTACCAAAATTAAAAACCTACTCATGTCACTTCTTGCTTCAAAGCCTTTAAGGTTTCCTCATCCCCTATAGAGTAAGATCCAAGCCCCTTAGCACAGCATTCAAGAGCCTCCACAGCCAGGTCCATGCCTCACATACACAACAGCAGAGACACTCCACAGTCCCTTACCTCTTTTTTGAAACACACACTGTTACGGATTGAATAGTGACCTACCCCAAATATGTGTTGTAAATCCTAACCCTTATACTTGTGAATCTATCACCCATCTGTCCATTTGTTATACTGTGGTAGCTTGTGTGTTGCTGTGATACTGGAAGCTGTCCACCGCTATTTCTAATACCAGCAGTATCACCCATGGTGGACAGGTTTCAGAAGAGCTTCCAGACTAAGACAGACTAGAAGGAAGGTCCTGGCAATCTGCTTCTAAAAAAAAAATGCAGATGAAAACCTTATGAATAGCAGTAGAACATTGTCTGATGTACTGCCCAAAAATGAGTGCCTCAAGTTGGAAGGCACTCAGAATACAACGGGGGAAGAGCTGCATCCTCCAAGTAGAGTCAACTTTAATGACATGGCTGGACTAAAGCTTTTGAGACCTTCATTTGCTGATGTGGCACAACTCAAAAAGAAGAAACACCCACAAGCATTTATTAATAATCAAAATCTGGAATGTACAAAGTATGAATCTGGGAAAATTGGAAGTAATCAAAAATGAAATGGAACTCATAAACATCGATATCCTAGGCATTAGTGAGCTGTAATGGACTGGTATTGGCCTTTTTGAATCAGACAGTCATATTGTCTACTATGTCAGGAATGGCAAATTGAAGAATGGTGTCACATTCATCTTTAAAAAGAACGTTTCAAGATCTATTCTGAATTACTGTGCTGTCAGTGATAGGATAATATTCATATGCCTACAAGGAAGACCAGTTAATACAATTATTATTCAAATTTATGCACCAACCACTAAGGCCAAAGATGAAGAAATTGAAGATTTTTACCGACTTCTGCAGTCTGAAATTGATCAAACATGCAATCAAGATGTGTTGATAATTACCAGTAATTGGAATGTAAAAGTTGGAAACAAAGGAGAAACATCAGTAGTTGGAAAATATGGCCGGGGTGATAGAAATGATACTGGAGATCCCATGGTAGAATTTTGCAAGATCAATGACTTCTTCATTGCCAATACCTTTTTCACCAACATACACGGTGACTATACACATGGGCCTCACCATATGGAATACACAGAAATCAAATCGACTACATCTGTGGAAAGAGACAATGGAGAAGTTCAATATCATCAGTCAGAACAAGGCCAGGGGCCAACTGCAGAAGAGATCATCAATTGCTCATATGCAAGTTGAAGTTGAAGCTGAAGAAAACTGAAACAAGTCCCAAAGAGCTAAAGTTCAACCTTAAGTATATTCCACCTGAATTTGGAGATCTCAAGAATAGATTAAACACATTGGACACTAATGACCGAAGGCCATATGAGTTGTGGGATAACATCAAGTATTGAACAATAACATACATGAAGAAAGCAAGTCATCATTCAAAAGACAGGAAAAAAAGAAAAGACCAAAATGGATGTCAGAAGAAACACTGAAAGTTGGTTTTGAATGAAGAGTAGCTAAAACGAATGGAAGAAATGGTGAAGTAAAACAGCTGAACAGATTTCAAAAGGTTGCTTGAGAAGAGAAAATAAAGTATTATAATGAAATGTGGAAAGACCTGGAATTAGAAAACCAAGAAGGAAGTACACGCTCAGTGTCTCTCAAGCTGAAAGAACTGAAGAAAAAAATTCAAGCCTCAGTTGTGACACTGAAGTATTCTATGGCAAAATATTGAATGATGCAGGAAGTATCAAAAGAAGAGGGAAGGAATACACAGAATCACTGTACCAAAAAGAATTGGTCGACATTCAACCATTTCAAGAGGTAGCATGTGATCAAGAACCAATGGTACTGAAGGAAGAAGTCCAAGCCACAATGAAGGCATTGGCAAAAAACAAGGATCCAGGAATTGACAGAATACCAATTGAGATGTGCCAGAAAATAGATGCAGCCCTGGAAGCGCTCAATCCTCTATGCAGAGATTTTGGAAGACAGCTACCTGGCCAACCCACTGGAACAGATCCATATACATGCCCACTCCAAAGAAAGGTGATCCAACAGAATGCTGAAATTATTAAATAATATCGTTAATATCACATGCAAGTAAAATTTTGCTGAATATAATCCAAAAACAATTGCGGCAGTACATCAACAGAGTACTGCCAGAAATTCAGCCAGCTTCAAAAGAGAACATGAAATGAAGGATATCATTGCTGATGTCAGGTGGATCTTGTCTGAAAGGGAAGAATACTAGAAAGATGTTTGTCTTGGTTATCCAGTGCTGCTATAACAGAAATACCGCAAGTGGATGGCTTTAACAAAGAGAAATTTATTCTCTCACAGCCTAATAGGATACAAATCCAAATTCATCGCATTAGCTCCAGGGGAAGGCTTTCTCTGTCAGTTTTGGAGGAAGGTCTATGTCATCAATCTTCCCTTGGTGTAGGAGCTTCTCTGTATAGGAACCTCAAGTCCAAAGGACATGCTCTGCTCCTAGCACTGATTTCTTGGCAGTATGAGGTCCCCACATCTCTCTGCTTGCTTCTCTCTTTTATATCTCAAAAGAGATTGGTTTAAAACACTACCTAATCTTGTAGATCTCATCAATATAACTGCCACTAATCCATCTCATTACATCATAGTGATAGAAAACACATAGGGAAATCACATCAGATAACAAAATGATAGACAATCATACAATACTGAGAATCATGTCCTAGCCAAGCTGACAGACATTTCTGGGTTACACAATTCAATCCATGACATTCCACCTTTTGGCCCCCAAAATTCACGTCCTTGCCACATGTAAAACATAGGCCATCATATCATCGCAAAATTCTAAAATTAAGTCCAAAATTCAAAAATTCCTCTTCATCTGTGAAATCTAGAATACAAGTTATCTGCTTCCAAAGTACAAAGGTGCAATGGCCATAAGGTAGATGTTTCCATTACAAACAGGAGAAACTGGGGGAAAAAGAAGGGATAACAGGCATCAGGCAAGTCAGCAGAACACATTACATTAGCCCTCAAGTCTTTGAAAATAATCCTCTGTTCTCCGAGATACTTTACACAATGGCTCTGCCCCCTAGACTCTAGGTATTGGCCGTGCTCTCCAGATTCTGAGTGGAGGCCCCTCGGCACTGGGCTTCAGCTCTGCTTTCCAGGCCCACTGGGATGGCAACTCTGCTCCTTCAGCTTTAGACATGCCATTCTCTTAGTCCTTCTGAGTGGCGACTCCATCCTTAGAAACACCAGAGGCCATGGTTCCACCCTTTGAAACCCCCGAGGTCCTGGCCATACCTTTTGAGAATGAGGCAGCTCAGCTTCTTGTGTTCTTTGTCTCTTCAGCTTCTGCTTCCTGGTTTCTTGGCCTCTTGACTTCTCAGGCCTCATGCCCGCATCTGCCCTGCTGGGGCAAGTGTTCCAAAGTTCTGAAGCTTTACTGATAAGTGCCTGGAGGTGCCCCACTCTGCCAGGAAGCCTCCTGTGCATAGGCACTCAGCTCTCTCTCTCCATGGGTTGACTTCAGCACTGTCTGGGGCACTCGTCTCCTGGTTCTGCCACTGCTGCTTCTCTGCTGCTGCAGGTTCCCTGCTGCTGTCAATTCTCTGCTTCTGTTGGTCCTCCACCACTACCTCTCCTCTATCCAGTCACAGTTTCAAAGCCACTTCCACATAGTAGGTATCAGTTAGAGCAGCACCCCACTCCTGGTACCAAATTCTCTCTTAGTTATCTAGTGCTGCTGTAACAGAAATACCACAAGTGGATGGCTTTAACAAAGAGAAATTTATTTTCTTACTATCTAGTAGGCTAGAAGTCCAAATTCAGGGTATCAACTCCAGGGGAAGCCTTTCTATCTCTATCAGCTCTGGAGAAAGGTCTTTGTCATCAATCTTCCCCTGGACCAGGAGCTTCTCTGCACTGGAACCCAATATCCAAAGGATACTATGCTCCCAGCACTGCTTTCTTGGTGGCATGAGGTCCCCGCTTCTCTCTGCTCGCTTCCTCTTTTTATATTTCAAAAGAGATTGGGTTAAGACACTATCTAATCTTGTAGATCTCAAGTCAGATAACAAAACGGTAGACAATCATAAAATTCCAGAAATCATGACTTAACCAAGTTGACAGGTATTTGGGGGGGACACAATTCAATCCATGACAATGTTTATCTGTGTTTTATTGACTATGCAAAGGCATTCAACTGTGTGGATCATAACAAATTATGTGTAACATTTCAAAAATGGGAATTTCAGAACCCTTAATTGTGCTCATGACAAACCTGTACATAGAGGCAGTCATTCAAACAGAACAAGGAGATGTCGCGTGGTTTAAAAGCAGGAAAGTGTGTGTCGGAATTGTATCCTTTCACCATACTTATTCAATATGTATGATGAGCAGATAATCCAAGAAGCTGGGCTGTATGAAGAAGAATGAAGCATGAGGATTGGTGGAAGATTCACTAACCACTTCCGCTTTGCAGATGACACAATGTTGCTTGCTGAAAGTGAAGAAAACTTGAAGCACTGGCAGCTGAAGATTCAAGTCTAGAGCCTTCAGTATGGATTGCACCTCAAGATAAAAAAAACAAAAATCCTCACAGCTAGACCAATATGCAACATCATGATAAAGGAGAAAATATTGACTGTATCAAGGATTTTATTTTACTTGGATCCACAATCAATGCTCTTGGAAGCAGAAGTCAAAAAATCAGATGGCATATTGCATTGGGCAAATCTGCTGCAAAAAGGCCTCTTTAAAGTGTTAAAAAGCAAACCCATCACTTTGAGGACTAAGGTCTTCTGATTCGAGCCATGGTGTTTTCAATTGCCTCATATGTATGCAAAAGCTGGCCAATGAATAAGGAAGGTTGAAGAAGAATTGATGTCTTTGAATTATGGCGTTGGTGAAGAATGTTGAGTACACCCATGGACTGCCAGAAGAACAAACATACCTGACTTGTAAGAATTACAGCCAGAATGCTCCTTGGAAGCGAGAATGGCAAGACTTCGTCTCATGTACTTTAGACATGTTATCAGGAGGGACCAGTTCCTGGAGAAGGACATCATGCTTGGTAAATTAGGTGGTCAGTGCAAAAGAGGAAGACCCTTAGTGAGATGGACTGACACAGTGGCTGCAACAATGGGTTCAAACATAGCAAGAATTGTAAGGATAGCACAGGACCAGGCAGTGTTTCATTCTGTTGTACATAGGGTCACTATTGATTGGAACCAACTCCACAGCCCCTAACAACAACAACAAACTTGTGAATATCCCATTTGGGAATAAGTTTTTCTTTGTTCTGTTAATGAGGCTATAAAGAGAGTTTATTAGGCACAAAAACAAGCAAACATGAATGGTAGAAATATAGGTTCCATGTAGAGATCTCCAAGGAAAGCCAAGAAGGAGAAGAGGCAAAGATTTCCCACAGAGGGGACAGAGCTGACATGCTGATTTCTGACTTCTAACCTCCTTAACAGTGAGAAAATAAATTTCTGTTTATTAAAGTAACCCACTTGTGGTAGTTCTGTTATAGCAGCACTTAAGACATACATGCTGTTTTTTTCTGCATGGACAGTCCTTCTCTTACCCCATGCTAAAGCCTTTATCTATCAGGAAAATAGTTCCTATTTATATCCAAGAGTCTTTCCCTTACCAAACAGCCCCTTTTGTACTCCACACAGTTCACTAGGTGATGTCTTCTCCTCTGTACTGGCAGAATGTCTGCTACCATTTTATTTATGACAGTGTATTACACCTATTAAAGAGCCCTGATGGCACAGTGTTTAAGTGCTTGGCTGCTAACCAAAAGGTTGGCGGTTCCAATTGACCTAAAGATTACAGCCTTGGAAACCCTATTGGGCAGTTCTACTCTGCCCTATAGGATAGCTATGAGTCTGAATCAACTTGATGGCAGTGAGTTTCGAGTTTTGATATCACAACTATAATACATGGATCAGCCTCTCCTGCTACGCTGTTGGTTCCTTGAGGGTAGCATAGAATTTATTCATTTTAAATCATGCATAAAGTTTGGATAATGAAGGAATGAGACCAGTGCTGGGAAGGAAGAGAGTGATCTTGCAATTAGCCCTCATCCTTGGAATGGATCTCCTTTACCATTTATCAGTTCAGGTGCTTTTTGGTCTGAGTCACGGCTATCAAGAGAACACAGGAGTAGAAAGAAAGAAGCCCAGTAGCTCCTTTATAGTAATATGTCTTGGGGGAAAAAACAGAAAACACCTCTTTTCTTTTTTTAAAGTACTGTTTCCTATACTATGTTTTTCCTCTTATCTGAGTTTAGTCTGAGACTAAAATTCCTGGGAGTTTTCCAAGCCTCTTTGTGTTCATCTCCTGAGCACTTTGCTGTGGATAAGACAGATCCTAAAAAGAGTGAAGTGGACTTCCGGCCAAGATGGCTGACTAGGTAGACGCTACCTCGGATCCCTCTTGCAACAGAGACTCGGAAAAACAAGTGAATCGATCACATACATGACAATCTACGAACCCTGAACAACAAACGCAGATTTAAAGAGTTGACCTGAGTGACAGAGACGGAGAACGAACAACTACGGGGAAGCAGAGACTGTTTTTGGAGCCTGGAGCCAGTGTCCCAGTCAGGTAACCTTGGCACCGGGCTTAGGACTGGGCTCAGGGGGGCTGAACACAACATCCTGTGGCGGTGCAGACACGGGGCGCAGCCCCAGCCCGCTAAACTGACCTCGGGAGGGAGCACAGCCGGTCTGCACGGGTGGCGCCGAGATGCAACTGACGGGAGAAGTCGCCGGGAGGCAGCGACTGGTTTTGGAGCTGGGAGTGCAGCGTCCCAGCTGGAGAACCTTGGCGCGGGGCTTTGGACTGGGTGCAGGGGAGCTGAGCAGGACATCCTGTGAAAGTGCAAACACGGGGCACAGCCCTACCCCCCTGAACTGACCCCGAGAGGGGCCCAGCCGGTCTGTGCGGGTGACGCGGCGATGCGGCTGGTGGGAGGAGAAGTCCCCGGGAGGCAGCGACTGTTTTTGGAGCCAGGAGTGCAGCGTCCCAGCCGGGGAACCTTGACACCGGGCTTTGGACTGGCAGCGGAGGAATTGACCGGGGCTTCTGTGGGCCTGACCCTCGGAGGCAATCTCTACCCAGCCAGCACACATAGGCAACACTCCCTTCGGGAATCTCAGATAAAATAGTCGTCCCAAGCAAGATAAGTAACTTTGTCTATATTCCAGGGTGCTACTGTCTCCTGTTTTTCTGAACCCTCCCCTCCCCTTCCCAGGCGGCTTCATTAACAGTGGAATATCCTGAGCCAGAGGGAGAACTGCTCCGCGGTTTTTCTTTTCCCTTTTTTTCGATCTTTTCCTAACCCATTCTTCCGGCCTGAGAGAAGCAACCACAAAAAATTCAGGGACCAAAAATCCTTCCCTAATTGACTAAAAACACAGAACCAGCTCCAGCCAAGCATATGTGATCCACAGTCTCCGGCTTTCAACCCTACAGGGAACAAGGTGGCTATTATAATGCAAAGGCATTCCTGATAGGGATCTGACTGCATTTTCTTTTCAGCGGATTTACTGGAAAGACAAGTTTCCCAGGTCTGATACCTCTGTGTATTCAACAGAGCCCTCACTGACCCACAACAGGGAACTGAGGGCTGAAGCTCCCCCCAGACCACCTAGCCTCCTGCCTTAGGGGTCTAAGGAGGGTGACACCTACCAATCTGTAGAGGTACTTGCATTGGGGGCCTAAGGTACAGCTGCAGAGCCCACCCACCAAGGTGCTTTAGGAATAGAGACACACCTACCTCACTGACACTTGGGGGAAGCCTGTCAGCATCCTGCCCCCCCCCCGGAGTGTGAACCCCAGCTGCTACTAGAATCTGGTGCACACAACTATCACCACTACTTCTCAAGGTGGCTAGGTGATAGGACGCATCACACACTTGATGACCTAAAATCAGATTCTACTCAAGAATAGTGAATGGACTCACGCATATATATCTGGTAACAGCCCAAACCAGCTGGTAATAGGTCGTAAGTAAGTCAAGGGCTACAACAATCAACACAGCACAATCTAGTAGCCCATCCATGTATATTGAAAGAAAACAAAACAAGATAAGACTCAGTGAGCAAATATAGAGTAAATCACTACAATATCTTAGTGATGGCTCGGAGACGGCAGTCAATATCAAACCACATAAAGAAGCAGACCATGACACCTTCTATAACCCCCCAAACAAAAGAATCAAAATCTTGCCCAAATGAAGATAAAATCCTGGAATTATCAGATACAGAATATAAAAAACTAATTTACAGAATGCTTCAAGACATCAGGGATGACCTCAGAAATGAAATAAGGCAATCTGCTGAAAAAGCCAAGGAACACATTGATAAAACAGGTGAAGAACGCAAAAAGATTATTCAAGAACATAGTGGAAATATTAATAAGTTGCAAGAATCCATAGAGAGACAGCGTGCAGAAATCCAAAAGATTAACAATAAAATTACAGAATTAGACAACGCAATAGGAAGTCAGAGGAGCAGACTCGAGCAATCAGAATGCAGAGTGGGAAATCTGGAGGACCAGGGAATTAACACCAACATAGCTGAAAAAAAATCAAACAAAAGAATTAAAAAAAATGAAGAAACCCTAAGAATCATGTGGGACTCTATCAAGAAGGATAATTTGCGTGTGATTGGAGTCCCAGAACAGGGAGGGAGGACAGAAAACACAGAGAGAATAGTTGAAGATCTGCTGGCAGAAAACTTCCCTGACATCATGAAAGACAAAAGGATATCTATCCAAGATGTTCATCAAACCCCATTTAAGACTGATCCAAAAAGGAAAACACCAAGACATATTATCATCAAACTTGCCAAAACCAAAGGTAAAGAGAAAATTTTAAAAGCAGCCAGGGATAAAAGAAAGGTCTCCTTCAAGGGAGAAGCAATAAGAATAAGTTCAGACTACTCAGCAGAAACCATGCAGGCAAGAAGGCAATGGGATGACATATAGAGAGCACTGAAGGAGAAAAACTGCCAGCCAAGGATCATATATCCAGCAAAACTCTCTCTGAAATATGAAGGCGAAATTAAGATATTTACAGATAAACACAAGCTTAGAGAATTTGCAAAAACCAAACCAAAGCTACAAGAAATACTAAAGGAAATTGTTTGGTCAGAAAACCATTAATATCAGATACCAGCACAACACAAGGTCACAGAACAGAACATCCTGATATCAACTCAAATAGGGAAATCACAAAAACAAATGAAGACTAATTAAAAAAAAAATGCTCATAACAGGGAATCATTGAAGTCAATATGTAAAAGATCACAATAATCAAAAAGAGGTACTAAATACAGGTGGCATAGAAATGCCATATGGAGAGGGATACAAGGTGATATAGGACAATACAAGTTAGGTTTTTACTTAGAAAAATAGGGGTAAATATTAAGGTAACCACATAGAGGTATAAGAACTCCATAACTCAAAATAAAAACCAAGAAAAACGTAACGACTCAGCAAACATAAAGTCAAATACTATTAAAATGAGGAACACACAATTTACAAAGAAAAACGTCTCAGCACAAAAAAGTAAGTGGAAAATTGAAATTGTCGACAATGGACATAAAAAGGCATCAAAATGACAACACTAAACACATACTTATCTATAATTACGCTGAAGGTAAATGGACTAAATGCACCAATAAAGAGACTGAGAGTCTCAGACTGGATAAAGAAACACGATCCGTCTATATGCTGCCTACAAGAGACACACCTTAGACTTAGAGACACAAACAAACTAAAACTCAAAGGATGGAAAAAAATATATCAAGCAAACAATAAGCAAAAAAGACCAGAAGTAGCAATATTCATTTCTGACAAAATAGACATCAAAGTTAAATCCACCACAAAGGATAAAGAAGGGCACTGCATAATGATTAAAGGGACAATTGACCAGGAAGATATAACCATATTAAATATTTATGCACCCAATGACACGGCTGCAAGATACATAAAACAAATTTTAACAGAACTGAAAAGTGAGATAGACACCTCCACAATTATAGTAGGAGACCTCAACACACCACTTTCGGAGAAGGACAGGACATCCAGTAAGAAGCCCAATAGAGACACGGAAGACCTAATTATGACAATCAACCAACTTGACCTCATTGACTTATACAGAACTCTCCACCCAACTGCGGAAAAGCATACTTTTTTTTTCTAGTGCACATGGAACATTCTCTAGAATAGAACACATATTAGGTCATAAAAAAAACCTTTGCAGAATCCAAAACATCGAAATATTACAAAGCATCTTCTCAGACCACAAGGCCATAAAAGTAGAAATCAATAACAGAAAAATTAGGGAAAAGAAATCAAATACTTGGAAACTGAACAATAACCTCCTGAAAAAAGACTGGGTTATAGAAGACCTTAAGGAGGGAATAAGGAAATTCATAGAATGCAACTAGAATGAAAATACTTGCAATCAAAACCTCTCGGACACAGCAAAAGCAGTGCTCAGAGGCCAATTTATATCAATAAATGCACACATACAAAAAGAAGAAAGAGCCAAAATCAGAGAACTGTCCCTACAACTTGAACAAACAGAAAGAGAGCAACAAAAGAATCCATCAGGCACCAGAGAAAACAAATAATAAAAATTAGAGCTGAACTAAATGAATTAGAGAACAGAAAAACAATTGAAAGAATTAACAAAGCCAAAAGCTGGTTCTTTGAAAAAATTAACAAAATTGATAAACCATTGGCCAGACTGACTAAAGAAATACAGGGAAGGAAACAAATAACCCAAATAAGAAACGAGAAGGACCACATCACAACAGACCCAACTGAAATTAAAAGAATCATATCAGATTATTATGAAAAATTGTACTCTAACAAATTTGCAAACCTAGAAGAAATGGATGAATTCCTGGAAAAACACTACCTACCTAAACTAACACATTCAGATGTAGAACAACTAAATAGACCCATAACAAAAAAAGAGATTGAAACGGCAATCAAAAAACTCCCAACAAAAAAAAGCCCTGGCTTTACTGCAGAGTTCTACCAAACTTTCAGAGAAGAGTTAACACCACTACTACTAAACGTATTTCAAAGCATAGAAAATGAAGGAATACTACCTAACTCATTCTATGAAGCCACCATTTCCCTGATACCAAAACCAGGTAAAGACATCACAAAAAAAGAAAATTACAGACGTATATCCCTCATGAACATAGATGCAAAAATCCTCAACAAAATTCTAGCCAATAGAATTCAACAACATATCAAAAAATTAATCCATCATGACCAAGTGGGATTTATACCAGGTATGCAAGGCTGGTTTAATATTAGAAAAACCATTAATGTAATCCACCATATAAATAAAACAAAAGACAAAAACCACATGACCTTATCAATTGATGCAGAAAAGGCATTTGACAAAGTCCAACACCCATTTATGATAAAAACTCTCACCAAAATAGGAATTGAAGGAAAATTCCTCAACATAATAAAGGCCATCTATACAAAGCCAACAGCCAACATCGCCCTAAATGGAGAGAGCCTGAAAGCATTTCCCTTGAGAACGGGAAACAGACAAAGATGTCCTTTATCACCGCTCTTATTCAACATTGTGCTAGAGGTCCTAGCTGGAGCAATTAGGCTAGACAAAGAAATAAAGGGCATCCAGATAGGCAAGGAGGAAGTAAAATTATCTCTACTTGCAGATGACATGATCTTATACACAGAATCCTCCAGAAAACTACTGAAACTAATAGAAGAGTTTGGCAGAGTCTCAGGTTATAAGATAAACATACAAAAATCAGTTGGATTCCTCTACATCAACAAAAAGAACATCGAAGAGGAAATAACCAAATCAATACCATTCACAGTAGCCACCAAGAAAATAAAATACTTAGGAATAAATCTTACCAAAGATGTAAAAGACCTATACAAAGAAAACTACAAAGTACTACTACAAGAAACTAAAAAGGACCTACTTAAGTGGAAAAACATACCTTGCTCATGGATAGGTAGACTTAACATAGTAAAAATGTCTATTCTACCAAAAGCCATCTATACATACAATGCACTTCCGATCCAAATTCCAATGTCTTTTTTTAATGTGATGGAGAAACAAATCATCAACTTCATATGGAAGGGAAAGAAGCCTCGGATAAGCAAAGCATTACTGAAAAAGAAGAAGAAAGTGGGAGGCCTCACTCTACCTGATTTCAGAACCTATTATACAACCACAGTAGTCAAAACAGCCTGGTACTGGTACAACAACAGACACATAGACCAATGGAACAGAATTGAGAACCCACATATAAAGCCATCCACATATGAACAGCTGATATTTGACAAAGCCCCAGTGTCAGTTAATTGGGAAAAGATAATGTTTTTAACAAATGGTGCTGGGATAATTGGATATCCATTTGCAAAAAAATGAAACAGGACCCATACCTCACACCATGCACAAAAACTAACTCCAAGTGGATCAAAGACCTAAACATAAAGACTAAAACGATAAAGATCATGGAAGAAAAAATAGGGACAACCTTAGGAGCCCTAATACAAGGCATAAACAGAATACAAAACATTACCAAAAATGACGAAGAGAAACCAGGTAAGTGGGAGCTCCTAAAAATCAAACACCTATGCTCATCTAAAGACTTCACCAAAAGAGTAAAAAGACCACCTACAGACTGGGAAAGAATTTTCAGCTATGACATCTCCGACCAGCGCCTGATCTCTAAAATCTATATGATTCTGTCAAAACTCAACCACAAAAAGACAAACAACCCAGTCAAGAAGTGGGCAAAGGATATGAACATGCACTTCACTAAAGAAGATATTCAGGCAGCTAACAGATACATGAGAAAATGCTCTCGATCATTAGCCATTAGAGAAATGCAAATTAAAACTACGATGAGATTCCATCTCACTCCAACAAGGCTGGCATTAATCCATAAAACACAAAATAATAAATGTTAGAGAGGCTGCGGAGAGATTGGAACTCTTACATACTGCTGGTGGGATTGTAAAATGGTACAACCACTTTGGAAATCTATCTGGCGTTATCTTAAACAGTTAGAAATAGAACTACCATACAACCTAGAAATCCCACTCCTCGGAATATACCCTAGAGAAATAAGAGCCTTCACACAAACAGATATATGCACACCCATGTTTACTGCAGCTCTGTTTACAATAGCAAAAAGCTGGAAGCAACCAAGGTGTCCATCAACGGATGAATGGTTAAATAAATTGTGGTATATTCACACAATGGAATACTACGCATCGATCAAGAACAGTGACCAATCTGTGAAACATTTCATAACATGGAGGAACCTGGAAGGCATTATGCTGGGCGAAATTAGTCAGAGGCAAAAGAACAAATATTGTATAAGACCACTATTATAAGATCTTGAGAAATAGTATAAACTGAGAAGAACACATACTTTTGTGGTTATGAGGAGGGGAGGGAGGGAGGGTGGGAGAGGTTTTTTTTTACTGATTAGTTACTAGATAAGAACTGCTTTAGGTGAAGGGAAGGACAATACTCCATACAGGGAAGGTCAGCTCAACCGGACTGTACCAAAAGCAAAGAAGTTTCCGGGATAAACTGATTGCTTCAAAGGTCAGTGGAGCAAGGGCGGGGGGTTGGGGACCATGGTTTAAGGGGACTTCTAAGTCAATTGGCAAAATAATTCTATTATGAAAACATTCTGCATCCCACTTTGAAGTGTGGCATCTGGGGTCTTAAATGCTAACAAGTGGCCATCTAAGATGCATCAATTGGTCTCAACCCACCTGGATCAAAGGAGAATGAAGAACACCAAGGTCACACGATAACTAAGAGCCCAAGAGACAGAAAGGGCCACATGAACCAGAGACCTACATCATCCTGAGACCAGAAGAACTAGTTGGTGCCCGGCCACAATCGATGACTGCCCTGACAGGGAGCACAACAGAGAACCCCTGAGGGAGCAGCAGATCAGTTGGATGCAGACCCCAAATTCTCACAAAAAGACCATACTTAATGGTCTGACTGAGACTAGAGGAATCCTGACGGTCATGGTCCCCAAACCTTCTGTTGGCCCAGGACAGGAACCATTCCCGAAGACAACTCATCAGACATGAAAGCGACTGGACAACGGGTAGGAGAGTGACGCTGATGAAGAGTGAGCTATTTGTATCAGGTGGACACTTGAGACTGTGTTGGCATCTCCTGTCTCGAGGGGGGATGGGAGGATAGAGAGAGTTGGAAGCTGGCAAAATTGTCACGAGAGACTGGAAGGGCTGACTCATTAGGGGGAGAGCAAGTGGGAGTACAGCGTAAGGTGTATATAAACTTATATGTGACAGTTTGACTTGATTTGTAAATGTTCACTTGAAGCTCAATAAAAGTTAATTAAAAAAAAGAAAGAGTGAAGTGTGTTAACACTGAATTTTCTGATATCAAAACAGGACCGCAAGCTGTGAGGCACTCTGATCCAGGCACTGAATCAGTGTCAATGAAACCCTTTAATTGCATCATACCTTCTTCAGGAAAGTTCAAACTGAAAATGCGAATGTTTCACATCATAGCCGTGTTCATAGCTGCCAAGCCATACACCTTAGTCCAACAGGCTTACTGTTTCAATGCACAGAATTCTTGTAAAAGAGAAAACAGCCACATTTTTAAGAAGCAGAGTTCTTTTTCTCTCTCCAGTTTCTTTTAGAATGAAGCATGATCAAATGCCACTCGCTCCTGTTTTTTTTTGCAAACCAAACACTGCTCATTTATTTTTTGGTCTTAACAAGTCGCTTGCATCACTGTGTCAGTTTTCTCATGGATAAGGCTGCCCATGATAGAATTATCTTACTAACTTAAAACTAAAGGCTAAGAAAGTAATTTTTAAAGGTAAAAAAACCCTGCTACTTTAAGATCTTCATAGATGTCGATGCCACAGATAACATTATGCTAATGACATTATCCCAACTGATTTTAATTCATTCATTAAACAAGCACATGTTGAGTCCTCAACTTTATAATGTTACTTGAAAACATATTGAAAGGCTTGTTTTCAAGGAGCTTGATAAATAGTCAGCTAAGCTTGTTGACTTGAATAGCTCCTGATTTATGTTAAATAAAGAGAATTCTTAGAACTGAAGTGTTTACTCATCTTTCTTTGTATTAAGGGAAAAAAATTCATCCCTGTAGATAAGAAAAAAAAATCACAAAACATAAAATATTATTGCTAGAAAGGGCCATAAAAACCACACTAACTCAGCTATTCTCAAGATACTGAAGTCAGTTCTTCCCTGATCTCATAGCACGAGAGGGCCAGGTTGTTTAACAAACATTTTCATTGTTTTCTTAGAGTGAAATCCCAAAACATGTAGTCATGTTCAAACATCAGTAGGAGAAAATATTTAAGAGCCTTCCTTTTTGATAAATTGATTTTTAATTAATCAGTCCATTAAATTACTTATCTCTCTGACCTCCTGTTCGTGGGGCTTAAAAAAGAAAAAAAGGCATTGCAGCCTTTTCCAAGAGACCAAGTATATGTAAAGGTAGACATGCAGCTTTTCTCACATGGACACACACATGCACGCTCGCACACACGTATGTATTATTTCAGGTTAAAATACTAGAACTATTCGCCACTGTCATTCATTTTGAAACTTCCTCCTAAATATAGTTTATTCCAACGAATTTTTCCAGTTGGTTCAGCTGCAAAATGGGGATAGTAACAGTGCCTACTTTGTAAGGTTTTTGTGAGAATTAAATGAGCAAACATATGAAAAGCACTTAGGATAGTATGTACATAGTAGGTGCTATTTAAGAGTTAGCTATTACTATCCATAAAAAAGCTAAAGTATTTTTAGAATTAGACATTTCCTGTCATTTACGCCCACAGTTCAGATGGCGTTAAAGCTGGGGCTGCAGGAAACTAAGTCTACCTAGCCAGTAATGAATGGGAGTACAGGTAGAATGAAAAATAAAATTAAAAAACTCACCTCCATTAAAAAAAAAAAATATCGTGTAGGGTGAATAAACTCACTGTCACTGAATCGATTCCGACTCATAGTTACCCTATGGGGCAGAGTGGAAATGCCCCATAGGGCTTCCAAGGCTGTAAGTCTTTACTGCTATGCCATCAGGGCTCCTTGTAAGGAGAATGGAGTTGTCTATAGTGAATTATGAAAGTCTGTGAGGCAGAGTCTTAATTATTTTTAGAAATAACAAAAATCTGTGTGTTGCTTTGAAAATGAAGATGTGTACTATGAAGATATTCCAAAAGCGTAAGATGACCCAGATTTATTTGGGCCTACAGTGCAGTGCAGCTGGAGAAGGGAGAAAGAACACTTTGTTGCTGTTGTTGGGTGCAGTGTAGTCATTTTCGACTCATAGCTATCCCACGTGGCAGAGTAGAACTGCCTCTTAGGGCTTTCTTGGCTGTAATCTTGAAGGAAATCTCCAGGTCTTTCTTCTGCAGAGCAGCTGGGTGGATTCTAACCTTTCCAATAGCAGCCTAGCAGCCAAGCGTTTAACCATTTGCCCCACCAGGGCTCTTTGGAGAATGCACACAGAGCTGATATAAATAAGGTCTAGAACAAGAAAGTAGTACCTAGGTGACGCAACAGTTTACACACTCAGCTGCTAATTGAGATGTGGAGGTTCAAGTCCACCCACAGGCCCCTCAAAGAAAGGCCTGGTGATCTACTTTCAGAACATCAGCCATTGAAAACCCTGTGGAGCACAGTTCTACTTCAACGCACTTAGGGTTACCATGAGTTAAAATTGACTGAACGACATCTGTTTCGTTGTTGTTGTTGTTATTGTTTGTTTTGTTTTGTTTTTTGGTTTTATAAGCTATAGTTTCAAATTCTAAGTTAATTCTTATAATCAATGCATACACAATTCAATTGATAAGATTTTTATTTACCAGAAAGAAAAGGTGATTTCCACGGAGAAGCTATAGTTTATGTAATATATTGCTCGTTGTTACATATATATTTCTCATTTAATTCTCATTACAAGTTATAGAGATGGCATTTTGTTCCCATTTCTACAAGTGAGGAAAGAGAGATAAAGATTTAAAAAAAAAAAAAGATAGCAAGGGTAAAAACAAAAGCAAGCAAAGCAAGAGAAAATGGGAAACTTTTTTTTTTACTGCCCTTGTAATACTGCATACAGAAGATCACATTAACTAAAAAAAAAATCTGTCCACATCTATCTAGTGATTAATTACATATTAATGACAAAAAACTGAAATAGTGCAGTTTTTTGTTTTCAGTTTCATATTTATCCATTGATCCCAGGTCCTCATCTTCTAAGAACTTTCCAGAAGTATTCACTCTGTCTAAAGCTTGATTTGTGACATTTTTTCCTTCTACTAGACTCTCAAAATCCTCCAAGAATAAAGCCACAGAATTGCTCAAGAGCAAAGATTCAGTGTTGTACTTGAGCACGACTTAATAGTAGCCAATTTAAAGCCTACTGATTTAAGGTTTAAGAGAGAGCCCTGGTGGGAAATGTGCCTTCCTGTTTAAAAACGCTCAAATCTTTTGATAATGCCACTGCTATGATACAGCCAGAAATTTTACTGAAGCTGCAAAAAGAAGTGAAGGAAAAAGTTTTTCTAGTTTTTAGACTCTCTCTATTTTTTACTTTCCAGATTTAGTAGAGTTATATGTTGTTTTATAAGTATCTAAATGTATCAATTGAGAAAGACTCCGTTACTCAGTACTTTAAGAAAGAATGAAAAAAAAAAACCTCCAAAGTTCCTAAATCCAATAAAGCAAAAATAGTGATCAGAAACATCATCAAAATTATTATTATATAAACTCATCATTCTTCCATATTTCTACTTTGGTATAACCATCTAAGAGAACTAGCAAAATACAACAATAGTCCCTACAGAAAATTATAAACTGATTATTGTCTTAAGGTTCTAATGGTTGAAATTAAAATAAATTAAATCTACCTAACTCGAGCTTGGAAACCCTGGTGGCATAGTGGTTAAGTGCTATGGCTGCTAACCAAAGGGTCAGAAGTTCGAATCCGCCAGGCACTCCTTGGAAACTCTAAGGGGGAAGTTCTACTCTGTCCTATAGGGGTCGCTATTAGTCGGAATTGACTCGATGGTACTGGATTTGTTAACTTGAGCTTGGAGCCCTGGTGGCACAATGGTTAAGAGCTATGGCCGCAAGCCAAAAGGTTGGCCGTTCGAATCCACCAGCTGCTTCTTGGAAACCCAATGGGACAGTTGTGCTCTGTCCTATAGTGTTGGTGTGAGTCAGAATCAACTCAACAACAACAGGTTTGGTTTTCGGTAACTTGAGCATAATCATAATATAATAACAACTTTATGGGATTACTGAGGTATTTATCGGAATCTAAGAAAGAGCGAAGTAGCCTTAGGGTGGTAGGAACATAAGCTCTGGGGACCTGTAGCAGAAATTCATGGATTTTCTAGAATTCTGTATACAGTTACCGAGCTTCCAAAACTTTCAGAGTCTGTGTAGTTTCACAATTCCAAATTCCTGGAAGGGAAAATCCTAATTGTTCCAGCTAAGGTAAGGTGATCACTCCTGGATCTAGCATTTCTGATCAAGATCTTTGCTCTTGAGCAATTCTGTGGCTTCCCTCTTGGAGGATCATTTCTGTAGTACAGACATGATTCCTCTGATAAAAATCCTTCCATGCCACTATAGTACTTCTCATCAAGTTCAAATATTCTACCAGGACCTACTGGGACTTGTATCACATGGCTCTTACCTACTCCCCAAACTCATCTCAAACCACAGGCCCAGGTGCTCTCATTCCCACTTTAGGACTTTTATACTTGTTATTCTCTTGCCTAGACTTTTGCCCATTTTTCCTTCTCGCCCTTTAGTTATCGGCTTAAATGTCATTTCACACAGGTTTCCTCTATTATTCTCTCCTATACAATGCTATCTGTTGCAATCAAGTCTATTCATACTCATAGCGACCCTATAGAACAGAGTGGAATTGCCCTATAGGATTTCCAAGGAGCGTCTGGTGGATTCGAACTGCTGACCTTTTGGTAAGCAGGCAAGATTTTAGCCACTACACCATCCTTTTTTTTTTTTTTTCCTTCATAGCACTTACCACAATTTGTTATCATATGTTTATTTTGAAGTTTTTTTTTTTTTTTCCAATCTTTGGTTTTCACCCTCTCTAAACTATAATCTCTAAGAAGGCAGGGGTTTTGCTTCTCATCAGAAACAATGGACAGTGTCTGGCACATTGTAAATTGGTGCATGAATACTTGTGAACGATTGAATGAGTGAGTGATGGTTGATGGAGGGTCACTCTTGCATATCAGGGGCATTTCTCAAAGAGAGAAACTAGACATCACATTGCACGTATCCAGCACCTGAACATGGAGACAACTGATTAAATGAAGGCTCTAAGATGATACTGGCACATTATTACCCAAAGATAACTCATATTCAGTATTTTACAAAATACAAATAGCTTTTCCACTCTATATTGTTATTTTTTCTTTGAAAAAGGTAATAAAATCTGATAGTATTTATTGGAGGGGGAGGGAAGAGGTAGGTGAGAATGGGATTTTTTGACTTACATATGCCAATACTGGAAATGGATGGCTTGGTAACAAGAAAGAAACCAATTAGGGAGATAAAGTAACTATTAAAATATAACATACTTTTCCATCCCTGAAATCAGAAAAGAAGGAACAAGTCATTATTAAGCAAGCAGCTGAAAAATTAAATTTGAGTTCTCATTCTTGGAGAAGGTATTCAGGAAAGACTGAAAATGGTGTGGGTGCTCAATTAATAGCAGGTCTGCTCCTAACTTAAGTTACGGAGGACAAAAAATGCTGACTTACACTAGTACCCAAATGTCTTTTGCAGTTTCAGACCTGAAAGATTCAGGCCCAGGCTAGAAGAGATTCATTGTCATATGTTGCAAACTTAAACAGCATGTGTTGGTGGGAGACCAACCTCTTTCACCCTTTCTCCTTATAGTGGGTTGAACAGAGTCCCCCAGAATTCATGTCCACCTGGAACCTTAGAATGTGATCTCATTTGGAAATAGAGTCTTTGCAGATATAATTAAGACAAGAATTAAGATGAGATCATACTGGATGATAACGACTCATAGTGACCCCTCATAGTACAGAGTGGAGCTGTCCCATAGGGTTTCCAGGGGCAGCTGGTGAATTTGAACTGCTCACCTTTTTGGTTAGCAGTCGTAGCTCTTAACCATTGTGCCACCAGGGCTCCTACTGGATTAGGGTAGGTTCTAAATCCAATGAGAATCTCCTTATAAGAGACAGAAAAGGACACACAGAGAAGGTGATTTAAAATATAGAGGCAGACTGGAGTGAAGTGTCTGTCCACAAGCCAAGGAATGATGAGAATTGCTGGGGGGCACCAGAAACTAGAAGATGGGCATGGGACAGATTTTCCCTCAAAGCCTTCAGAAGAGTCCAACCCTGCTGACACCTTGATGTCAGACTTCATGCCTTCCGAACCATGAAAGAATAACCATGTTGTTTTCAGCCACTTAGTTTGTGGTAGTTTGTTGTGGAAGCCCAAAGAAACCAATACATTCCTCAATGTCTATTTTCAAATTTCAATCAATTCATAGGAGGTTATTAGAAGAGAGCTTCCTGAATCCAGCTGCACTTCACCTCCCTTGGAATCGGACTACTTAGCAGGCCTCTTCTCAAGCAGAACCGATGCTACAGAATGAACAACAGCCACACAAGAATGAGCCCAGTGGCCTTCTTTGAACATAACCTACATTAAATCCTGATGGAGACATGAGGAGAAACTACACTGCCTGTGACTGTAGTAAAAGGAAGAGTAAAGCTTGCATTAATTTTATACCTATTTTCTTGCTTCTATCAGCTATTGTACAATGATCTGTGGCTACATTCTGTCTGGCTAGAGCTCTTTCTTGAGCCAGATCAGATATCTGCTAAGCATCCCTCCTCCATACTTGGCCCTTTTCCTTTCTAGTACTTAACAGGTTCTCACTGGAATGGTTGAAAATCTTATGTCTGGACACCTAGCAGCTCTCCATTGGCCTTTCACTTATACAATCTATAAGTGGTCTTGGATCCAAGCAGGCGGGTGCCGTTCCCTAGGATCCACCTTCCAGAGGGTTCCACATGTCACAAATACACACACACACACACAAATAAATTTATTAAAGAATATAAGGAGCTTCTGTCACTCAAAATCCAGCATTAGCACAGCACAATTCGTAATTCCAAACATCCACTCTCATGATTAATACTGTTAAAGTACGAGAAAATGTTCTTCCATGTCTCTTGCTATTTAACATCAAAATACAAGGCAACTACATCTCACAGCCATGAAGGTTTTGGATTACACTTTTTTTTTTTTATTGCTAGTAGCAGTGAAGGACACTTCTTTGGAGTCTGTGGAGGATTTGAGTGAGAGAGAAGCTTGCGTAAAAGACAAAAAAAGTAATGTCAAATCCTGCCTATCAGACAACTTGAGCGTGAGTAATTCTTGTGTAATATAAAGTGTATGTAGCACTGAGAGTCAAATGTTTTGTTTCTATTTGTGTCCCAATTTCTGGTTCCAAACTTGTGCAGTATTTGCAGCCATTGCTTTTCCTTGCTGAGAGACGTTTTACTCTATTAAACAATTCATACTATGCTTAACTTTGTATACATGTAGGTTTCAATGTAATACTGTGAAGCATGTTACATTTTTTTTCTCACATTGACAACTAGATAAAGAATGAACACTGGAATTCAGACTAATTTTATTTGTATAACATTTATCAGATTTTTTAAAACAATATAAGATAAAAATGATTTTCAACAAGTTTATTTGAAACTTTGATATTCAATAATTAAATTTACAGTTTTATTTTTTATTCTAATAGATAATTTGAATGTTTAATTAAACATTTAAAGTAATTTATTCTTTAAATGGTTACAGTTACTTTAATTCACATTTTTGAAAATGAATGCAAACTTTATATATTTAAATATAATTTCATTTTATTCTTTAATCTTTTAGATCATCACTGTAAATACCACTGCAAATATCCTGGTTTTAATGACATAACTAGTTATTGTTAAAATTCAGGCAAGAAAAATCAATTATTGGGAAAAAATAAAAAAGAGTTTGCGAATTGTATACATCCTTATTTTATTGCTCACCCAAATATTGCCAGCCCATCAAATGAATATTCAGGTGTGCACAATAATAATTATATTCAGTCCATTCATATAAAAATCATAGCTTTTCATGTATGTTTTTATTTTGTCATTTTGAAGGTATATCTGTTAAGATCAGGGGATAGAAAATATTTTACATAATTGTTAGCTTGATTTATGATTTTTGAAAATATAGACTAAAGTACCTAGTTAATATCTGGTTAAAGTCCATTTGACTCTTGTAACAGGTGCCTCAATAATTAGAGGAAGACCCCCTTTGTAACCCTATATTTTCTCATTACTTTTTCCCTGTGCTACTCTCTGACTCCAAATTATAGCAGTTGGCCATAAGCCTTGCAAGTAGATCTATAAACTACAAGAACAACGTCAAAAGGCATTGTATCATGATTCAAAATTTGGAGAGACTTGCTCTACTGGTAGGTGTGATACTTGTGTATAATGTGGGCATATGGAAACATTGCTGATTTAAGGCTGCATAGAAACACAGAGCATCAAGTACACAAATATTTGTTCTTCGGAGTGCAGTGACTCTCATACTCTTGTCCAATGATATACAAGGAAGATTCATTCCACAGGCCCCATAGCTATCTGATTCTAGTTGTTATTACAAGCTCTTTCTTCTGGAATCTAAAGCAGCTTCTTTATCTGTGGAGGTTAAAATAGGAACCAATCTTCTTGCTTCAGGACTCACATCTTTTTGTCCATTCCTAGAACCCAGGAGTTTTCATAACTGTCTTTGATTTCATTTCAAATGTGGCAACTAAACATACCCATCTTTTTCATCTCAGCTGCCCATCGAACAGCATTTTTCTTTAGTTAAAAATTTTCAGGAGGTGGAGAATAGATAAATGCTTCTGGCGAGCCCTCTTCACAACAAAGGCCCCCAAAAAGCCAAGTGAAACAATTATATTTTTGACAAGCTGGGAGCCCTGAACTTCAAAAGCAAGCTTAGAAAACAAACTTAGGGGCAGGGGGAGGAAGAGACCATTCAGAAATGGACAAGAGTTACCAGACCAGAATCGCGAGGAGCCCTCAGGCACCATTCCCGGAACCACAGCCGCGGCAGGCTGGTGCTAGCATTCAGCCACAGTTTCCTCAGGGAGAAGCAGCCAGCCACACAGCCTCCTCACACCTCCGGAGCCAGAGAACGGTGCTCCCGGCAAAAGCTAAGTACTTGCGTATATTTTACTGAGCCCCCCCCCACCAAGCTGGCTTCAGCGGCTGAATTCCCTGGGCCTCAGACAGGCCGTGTTGAGCACCTAGAGCCATCCTTCTGGCCTTCAAGGAGGAATAAATTGGCATTTGGGGGAAAAGATAATTTGCCAGCTCCACTAACTGGGGGAGCTCAGGACAGAAGTAGCTCCTGTCCAGGCATAAACAGTCCATGGACTTTGAGCACATTTCCCTTCTGCGTGGATTTGTGTGGGCCTATTTCGGGAGAATAGGCTCTTGTTGGCAGACTCCACCCATTTCAGCTGTGCGGTGGGGAGGTGGGTGTTTGATGTCTGACATTGCTTTGCCTATTAAACAGGGTCCTCACCTACCCACAAAAGGGACCTAAGGACTGGTAGCTCCACTCAGGTCACCCAATCACCTGCGGCAGTGGTCCAAGGATAACTGGTATCTCCTGATTCCTACAGCCAAAAACGTTGGGTACCCATGGTCCATCTATAGAACCCACCCACCTGCATGCTGTAAGGAACAGGAACACACTTTACTCAGACATTCGGGGGTTGGTTCTCAGCTCCCTGCCTTCTTCAGAGCGTGACCCCCTGCTGCAATCAGATACCGGTACATACACCAATCACCCTGCCCCTCTAAGACTGTAGGACAGAGCCTGTACCACACACTTGATTACCAGCTATCTGGACACCTGAGCTGAATTCATACAAGAAAAGCAAATGGACTCCTAGACTGATATACCTCATAACAGCTCTAAACATCTGGGAAAACACATCAGAGCTCCGAAGATGAAAAAAATCAAGCTAGATCACTCAAGAAACCCATCTGGGTATATCAAAACAAAACAAAGCAAGATGCTCTGACACTGTAAGCAAGCATAAAGTAGTACAATAACTTATAGATGGCTTGGAGACAACAGTCAATATCAAGTCACATAAAGAAACAGACCATGATCACCTCAACAAGCTCTCAAAACAAAGAATCCAGGGATCTTCTAAATGAAGGTGGATTCCTGGAATTACCAGAGCCAGAATACAACAGTTTAATGTACAGAATCCTTCAAGCGATCAGGAAGGAAATGAGGCAATATGCAGAACAAGCCAAGGAACACACAGATAAAGCAATTGAAGAATTTAAAAAGATTATTCAGGAACAGTATAATGAAAATTTAATAAGCTGGAAAAACCTATAGACAGACAGCAATCAGAAATTTAGAAGATTAACAATAAAATTGCAGAAGAAGACAACTCCGTAGAAAGTCAGAGGAGCAGAATTGAGCAAGTAGAAGCCAGAAATTCTGAACTTGAAGATAAATCACCTGGCACTAACATATTTGAAGAAAAATCAGATAAAAGAATCTTAAAAAATGAAGAAACCTTAAGAATCATGTGGGACTCTATCAAGAGAACTAACCTACGAGTGACTGGAGTACCAGAACAGGGAGGGATAACAGAAAATACAGAAAGAATTGTTAAATATTTGTTGGCAGAAAACTTCCCTGATATCATGAAAGATGAGAAGATATCTATCCAAGATGCTCATCGAACTCCACATAAGGTAGATCTGAAAAGAAAGTCACCAAGACATATTATAATCAAACTTGCCAAAACCAAAGATAAAGAGAAAATTTTAAGAGCAGCTAGGGGTAAAGGAAAAGTCACCTACAAAGGAGAGTCAATAAGAATAAGCTCAGACTACTCAGCAGAAGCCATACAGGCAAGAAGGCAATGGGATGACATAATTAAAAAATTGAAGGAAAAAAATTGCCAGCCAAAAATCATATATCCAGCAAAACTGTATCTTAAATATGAAGGTGAAATTAAGACATTTCCAGATAAACACAACTTGAGGAAATTCATAAAAACAAAATCAAAACTACAAGAAATACTAAAGGGAGCTCTTTGGTTAGAAAATCAATAATACCAGGTATCAACCCAAGACTAGAACACTGGGCAAAGCAATCAGAAGTCAACCCAGACAGGGAAACCAAAAACACAAAGCAAGATTATAAAAAAAAAAGCTCAAAAAAGGGTAACAGTGGTACAAGAAGACAACATAAAAACAATAAAGAGGGACTTTTAAGAAATGTAATCGTAGATCTTCCATACGGAGAGGAAGATACGTGATACAAAGAAATAAATGTTAGGTTTAAATTTAGAGAAATAGGGGAAAATAATAAGGTAACCACAAAGGAGACATTCTATTCTACTTATCAAAATAAAATACAAGAAAAAAATAGAGACTCAGCAGGAAAAAAATCAACAACAACAAATATGAGGAAAGGACAATATATAAAGATAATCTACTCAGCACATAAAATGAAGTGGGAAAAAGAAACTGTCAGCAGCACACAAAAAAAGACATCCAAATGGTAGCACTAAATTCATACCTATCCATAATTACCCTGAATGTAAATGGACTAAATGCACCAATAAAGAGACAGAGAGTGGCAGAATGGATTAAAAAACAAGATCCATCTATATGCTGCCTACAAGAGACACACCTTAGACTTAGAGACACGAACAAACTAAAACTCAAAGGATGGAAATAAATATATCAGGCAAACAATGATCATAAAAGATCAGGAGTGGCAATATTAATTTCTGACAAAATAGACTTTAAAATTAAATCCATCATAAAGGATAAGGAAGGACACTATATAATGATTAAAGGGACAATATACCAAGAAGATATAATCATATTAAATATTTATGCACCCAGTGACAGGGCTGCAAGATACATAAAACAAACTCTATCAGCATTGAAAAGGGAGATAGACAACGCCACAATAATAGTAGGAGACCTCAACACACCACTTTCAGTGAAGGACAGGACATCCAGAAAGAAGCTCAATAAAGACACAGAAGATCTAAATGCCACAATCAACCAACTTGACCTCGTAAACATATACAGAATACTCCATCCAACAGCAACTAAGTATACTTTCTTTTCTAGGGCACATGGAACATTCTCTAGAATAGACCACATACTAGGTCATAAAGCATGCCTTAGCAGAATCCAAAACACTGAAATATTACAAAGCATCATCTCTGACCATAAGGCCATAAAAGTGAAAATCAATAACAGGAAAAACAGGGAAAAGAAATCAAACACTTAGAAACTGAACAATACCCTGCTCAGAAAAGACTGGATTATAGAAGACATTAAGGATGGAATAAAGAAATTTCAGAGAATCCAATGAGAACGAAAACACTTCCTATCAGAAGCTTTGAGACACAGAGAAAGCAGTGCTCAGAGGTCAATACTTATCAATAAATACACACATCCAAAAACAAGAAAGGGCCAAAATCAAAGAATTATCCCTACAACTGGAACAAATAGCAACAACAGAAACCCTCAGGCACCAGAAGAAAACAAATTAATAAAAATTAGAGCAGAACTGAAATAGAAAACAGAAAAACGAATGAAAGAATTAACAAGACCAAAAGCTGGTTCTTTTTTTTTTTTATGAACTTTTATTGAGCTTCAAGTGAACGTTTACAAATCAAGTCAGACTGTCACATACAAGTTTATATACAACTTACTCCGTACTCCCACTTGCTCTCCCCCAGTGAGTCAGCCCTTCCAGTCTCTCCTTTCGTGACAATTTTGCCAGCTTCCAACTCTCTCTATCCTCCCATCCCCCCTCCAGACAGGAGATGCCAACACAGTCTCAAGTGTCCACCTGATATCATTAGCTCACTCTTCATCAGCATCTCTCTCCTACCCACTGTCCAGTCGCTTTCATGTCTGATGAGTTGTCTTCGGGAATGGTTCCTGTCCTGGGCCAAGAGAAGGTTTGGGGACCATGACCGCCAGGATTCCTCTAGTCTCAGTCAGACCATTAAGTCTGGTCTTTTTGTGAGAATTTGGGGTCTGCATCCCACTGATCTCCTGCTCCCTCAGGGGTTCTCTGTTGTGCTCCCTGTCAGGGCAGTCATCGATTGTGGCCGGGCACCAATTAGTTCTTCTGGTCTCAGGATGATGTAGGTCTCTGGTTCATGTGGCCCTTTCTGTCTCTTGGGCTCTTAGTTATCGTGTGACCTTGGTGTTCTTCATTCTCCTTTGATCCAGGTGGGTTGAGACCAATTGATGCATCTTAGATGGCCACTTGTTAGCATTTAAGACCCCAGATGCCACACTTCAAAGTGGGATGCAGAATGTTTTCATAATAGAATTATTTTGCCAATTGACTTAGAAGTCCCCTTAAACCATGGTCCCCAACCCCCCGCCCTTGCTCCGCTGACCTTTGAAGCACTCAGTTTATCCCGGAAACTTCTTTGCTTTTGGTCCAGTCCAGTTGAGCTGACCTTCCATGTATTGAGTACTGTCCTTCCCTTCACCTAAAGCAGTTCTTATCTACTAATTAATCAGTAAAAAACTCTCTCCTACCCTCCCTCCCTGTCCCCCTCGTAACCACAAAAGTATGTGTTCTTCTCAGTTTACACTATTTCTCAAGATCTTATAATAGTGGTCTTATACAATATTTGTCCTTTTGCCTCTGACTAATTTCGCTCAGCATAATGCCTTCCAGGTTCCTCCATGTTATGAAATGTTTCACAGATTGGTCACTGTTCTTGATCGATGCGTAGTATTCCATTGTATGGATATACCACAATTTATTTAACCATTCCTCCGTTGATGAACACCTTGGTTGCTTCCAGCTTTTTGCTATTGTAAACAGAGCTGCAATAAACATGGGTGCACATGTATCTGTTTGTGTGAAGGCTCTTATTTCTCTAGGGTATATTCTGAGGAGTGGGATTTCTGGGTTGTATGGTAGTTCTATTTCTAACTGTTTAAGATAACGCCAGATAGATTTCCAAAGTGGTTGTACCATTTTACATTCCCACCAGCAGTGTATAAGAGTTCCAATCTCTCCACAGCCTCTCCAACATTTATTATTTTGTGTTTTTTGGATTAATGCCAGCCTTGTTGGAGTGAGATGGAATCTCATTGTAGTTTTAATTTGCATTTCTCTAATGGCTAATGATCGAGAGCATTTTCTCATGTATCTGTTGGCTGCCTGAATATCTTCCTTAGTGAAGTGTGTGCTCATATCCTTTGCCCACTTCTTGATTGGGTTGTTTGTCTTTTTGTGGTTGAGTTTTGACAGAATCATGTAGATTTTAGAGATCAGGCGCTGGTCTGAGATGTCATAGCTGAAAATTCTTTCCCAGTCTGTAGGTGGTCTTTTTACTCTTTTGGTGAAGTCTTTACATGAGCATAGGTGTTTGATTTTTAGGAGCTCCCAGTTATCTGGTTTCTCTTCGTCATTTTTGGTAATGTTTTGTATTCTGTTTATGCCTTGTATTAGGGCTCCTAAGGTTGTCCCTATTTTTTCTTCCATGATCTTTATCGTTTTAGTCTTTATGTTTAGGTCTTTGATCCACTTGGAGTTAGTTTTTGTGCATGGTGTGAGGTATGGGTCCTATTTCATTTTTTTGCAAATGGATATCCAGTTATGCCAGCAACATTTGTTAAAAAGACTATCTTTTCCCCATTTAACTGACACTGTGCCTTTGTCAAATATCAGCTGTTCATATGTGGATGGCTTTATATGTGGGTTCTCAATTCTGTTCCACTGGTCTATGTGTCTGTTGTTGTACCAGTACCAGGCTGTTTTGACTACTGTGGCTGTATAATAGGTTCTGAAATCAGGTAGAGTGAGGCCTCCCACTTTCTTCTTCTTTTTCAGTAATGCTTTGCTTATCCGAGGCTTCTTTCCCTTCCATATGAAGTTGGTGATTTGTTTCTCTATCACATTAAAAAATGACATTGGAATTTGGATCGGAAGTGCATTGTATGTATAGATGGCCTTTGGTAGAATAGACATTTTTACTATGTTAAGTCTTCCTATCCATGAGCAAGGTATGTTTTTCCACTTAAGTATGTCCTTTTGAATTTCTTGTAGTAGAGCTTTGTAGTTTTCTTTGTATAGGTCTTTTACATCCTTGGTAAGATTTATTCCTAAGTATTTTATCTTCTTGGGGGCTACTGTGAATGGTATTGATTTGGTGATTTCCTCTGCAATGTTCTTTTTGTTGATGTAGAGGAATCCAAGTGATTTTTGTATGTTTATCTTATAACCTGAGACTCTGCCAAACTCTTCTATTAGTTTCAGTAGTTTTCTGGAGGATTCCTTAGGGTTTTCTGTGTATAAGATCATGTCATCTGCAAATAGAGATAATTTTACTTCCTCTTTGCCAGTCCGGATGCCCTTTATTTCTTTTCTCCCCTAATTGCCCTGGCTAGGACTTCTAGCACAATGTTGAATAAGAGCGGTGATAAAGGGCATTCTTGTCTGGTTCCCGTTCTCAAGGGAAATGCTTTCAGGCTCTCTCCATTTAGAGTGATGTTGGCTATTGTAGATGCCCTTTATTATGTTGAGAAATTTTCCTTCAATTCCTATTTTGGTGAGAGTTTTTATCATTAATGGGTGTTGGACTTTGTCAAATGCCTTTTCTGCATCAACTGATAAGATCATGAGGTTTTTGTGTTTTGCTTTATTTGTATGGTGGATTACATTAATGGTTTTTCTATTATTAAACCAACCTTCTGTACATGGTATAAATCCCACTTGGTCATGGTGAATTATTTTTTTGATACGTTGTTGAATTCTATTGGCTAGAATTTTGTTGAGGATTTTTGCATCTATGTTCATGAGGGATATAGGTCTGTAATTTTCTTTTTTTGTGATGTCTTTATCTGGTTTTGGTATCAGGGAAATGGTGGCTTCATAGAATGAGTTAGGAAGTGTTCCATCATTTTCTATGCTTTGAAATACGTTTATTAGTAGTGGTGATAACTCTTCTCTGAAAGTTTGGTAGAACTATGCAGTATAGTCATCCGGGCCAGGGCTTTTTTTGTTGGGAGTTTTTTGATTACCGTTTCAATCTCTTTTTTTGTTATGGGTCTATTTAGTTGTTCTACTTCTGATTGTGTTAGTTTAGGTAGGTAGTGTTTTTCCAGGAATTTATCCATTTCTTCTACGTTTGCAAATTTGTTAGAGTACAATTTTTCGTAATAATCTGATATGACTCTTTTAATTTCTGTTGGGTCTGTTGTGATGTGGCCCTTCTCATTTCTTATTTGGGTTATTTGTTTCCTTTCCTGTATTTCTTTAGTCAGTCTAGTCAATGGTTCATCAATTTTGTTAATTTTTTCGAAGAACCAGCTTTTGGCTTTATTAATTCTTTCAATTGTTTTTCTGTTCTCTAATTCATTTAGTTCAGCTCTAATTTTTATAATTTGTTTTCTTCTGGTGCCTGATGGATTCTTTTGTTGCTCTCTTTCTATTTGTTCAAGTTGTAGGGACAGTTCTCTGATTTTGGCTCTTTCTTCTTTTTGTATGTGTGCATTTATTGATATAAATTGGCCTCTGAGCACTGCTTTTGCTGTGTCCCAGAGGTTTTGATGGGAAGTATTTTCATTCTCATTACATTCTATGAATTTCCTTATTCCCTCCTAAATGTCTTCTATAACCCAGTCTTTTTTCAGGAGGGTATTGTTCAGTTTCCAAGTATTTGATTTCTTTTCCCTAGTTTTTCTGTTATTGATTTCTACTTTTATGGCCTTGTGGTCTGAGAAGATGCTTTGTAATATTTCGATGTTTTGGATTCTGCAAAGGTTTGTTTTATGACCTAATATGTGGTCTATTCTAGAGAATGTTCCATGTGCACTAGAAAAAAAAGTATACTTTGCAGCAGTTGGGTGGAGAGTTCTGTAGAAGTCAATGAGGTCAAGTTGGTTGATTGTTGTAATTAGATCTTCCGTGCCTCTATTGAGCTTCTTACTGAATGTCCTGTCCTTCTCCGAAAGTGGTGTGTTGAGGTCTCCTACTATAATTGTGGAGGTGTCTATCTCACTTTTCAGTTCTGTTAAAATTTGATTTATGTATCTTGCAGCCCTGTCATTGGGTGCATAAATATTTAATATGGTTATATCTTCCTGATCAATTGTCCCTTTTATCATTATGTAGTGTCCTTCTTTATCCTTTGTGGTGGATTTAAGTCTAAAGTCTATTTTGTCAGAAATTAATATTGCTACTCCTCTTCTTTTTTGCTTATTGTTTGCTTGATATATTTTTTTCCATCCTTTGAGTTTTAGTTTGTTTGTGTCTCTAAGGTGTGTCTCTTGTAGGCAGCATATAGACGGATCATGTTTCTTTATCCAGTCTGAGACTCTCTGTCTCTTTATTGGTGCATTTAGTCCATTTACATTCAGTGTAATTATAGATAGATAAGTGTTTAGTGTTGTCATTTTGATGCCTTTTTATGTGTGTTGTTGACTATTTCATTTTTCCACTTACTGTTTTGTGCTGAGACGTTTTTCTTTGTAAATTGTGAGATCCTCATTTTCATAGTGTTTGACTTTATGTTTGTTGAGCCGTTACGTTTTTCTTGGTTTTTATTTTGAGTTATGGAATTGTTATACCTCTTTGTGGTTACCTTAATATTTACCTCTATTTTTGTAAGTAAAAACCTAACTTGTATTGTCCTATATCACCTTGTATCCCTCTCCATATGGCAGTTCTATGCCACCTGTATTTAGTCCCTCTTTTTGATTATTGTGATCTTTTACATATTGACTTCAATGATTCCCTGTTTTGAGCTTTTTTTTTTTAATTAATCTTAATTTGTTTTTGTGATTTCCCTATTTGAGTTGACATCAGGATGTTCTATTCTGTGACCTTGTGTTGTGCTGGTATCTGATATTATTGGTTTTCTGACCAAACAATTTCCTTTAGTATTTCTTGTAGCTTTGGTTTGGTTTTTGCAAATTCTCTAAGCTTTTTTTTTGTGTGTTTATCTGTAAATATTTTAATTTTGCCTTCATATTTCAGAGAGAGTTTTGCTGGATATATGATCCTTGGCTGGCAGTTTTTCTCCTTCAGTGCTCTCTATATGTCATCTGATTCCCTTCTTGCCTGCATGGTTTCTGCTGAGTAGTCTGAACTTATTCTTATTGATTCTCCCTTGTAGGAGATCTTTCTTTTCTCCCTGGCTGCTTTTAAAATTTCCTCTTTATCTTTGGTTTTGGCAAGTTTAGTGATAATATTTCTTGGCGTTTTTCTTTTTGGATCAATCTTAAATGGGGTTTGATGAGCATCTTGGATAGATATCCTTTTGTCTTTCATGATGTCAGGGAAGTTTTCTGTCAGCAGATCTTCAACTATTCTCTCTGTGTTTTCTGTCCTCCCTCCCTGTTCTGGGACTCTGATCACATGCAAGTTATCCTTCTTGATAGAGTCCCACATGATTCTTAGGGTTTCTTCATTTTTTTTAATTCTTTTATCTGATTTTTTTTCAGCTATGTTGGTGTTAATTCCCTGGTCCTCCAGATTTCCCACTCTGCATTCTAAGTGCTCAAGTCTGCTCCTCTGACTTCCTATTGCGTTGTCTAATTCTGTAATTTTATTGTTAATCTTTTGGATTTCTGCATGCTGTCTCTCTATGGATTCTTGCAACTTATTAATTTTTCCACTATGTTCTTGAATAATCTTTTTGAGTTCTTCAACTGTTTTATCAGTGTGTTCCTTGGCTTTTTCTGCAGTTTGCCTTATTTCATTTCTGATGTCTTGAAGCATTCTGTAAATTAGTTTTTTATATTCTGTATCTGATTATTCCTAGATTGTATCTTCATTTGGGAAAGATTTTGATTCTTTTGTTTGGGGGGTTGTAGAAGCTGTCATGGTCTGCTTCTTTATGTGGTTTGATATCAATTGCTGTCTGCAAGCCATCACTAAGATATAAAAAAAAGTAGTGGTTTATTCTATAATTGCTCACTGAGTCTTATCTTGTTTTGTTTTCTTTCAATTTAGATGGATGGGCTACTAGATTGTGCTGTCTTGTTTGTTGTAGCCCTTGACTTACTTATGACCTATTACCAGCTGGTTTGAGCTGTTGCCAGATATATATGCCTGAGTCTATGCACTATTCTTGAGTAGAATCTGATTTTGGGTCATCAGGTGTGTGCTGCACCCTAACACCTATCCACCTCTAGAAGTAGTGGTGATAGTTGTGTGCACCAGATTCTATTAGCAGCTGGGGTTCACACTCCGGGAGGGGACAGGATGCTGACAGGCTTCCACCAAGTGTCAGTGAAGTGGGTGTGTCTCTATTCCTATAGCACCTTGGTGGGAGGGCACTGCAGCTGTACCTTAGGCCCCCAATGCAAGTACCTCTACTGGTTGGTAGGTGTCACCCTCCTTAGACCCCTAAGGCAGGAGGCTAGGTGGTCTGGGGGGAGCTTCAGCCCTCAGTTCCCTGTTGTGGGTCAGTTAGGGCTCTGTTGAATAAGCAGAGATATCAGACCTGGGAAACTTGTTTTTCCAGTAAATCCACTTAAAAAAAATGCAGTCAGATCCCTGTCAGGAATGCCTTTGCATTATAACAGCCACATTGTTCCCTGTAAGGATGAAAGCCCGAGATTTGGATCATTTATGCTTGGCTGGAGCTGGTTCTGTGTTTTTAGTCCAATTAGGGAAGGATTTTTCGTCCCTGGGTTTTTTGTGGTTGCTTCTCTCAGGCCGGAAGAATTGGTTAGGAAAAGACCAAGAAAAAAAAAAAGGGAAAAGCAAAGCCGCAGAGCCGGAGCCGTTCTCCCTCTGGCTCAGGAAATTCCACTGTTAATGAATCCGCCTGGGAGGGGGAGGGGAGGGTTCAGAAAAACAGGAGAGAGTAGCACCCCAGAATATAGCCAAAGTTACTTATCTTGCCTGGGATGACTATTTTATCTGAGATTCCCGAGGGGCGTGTTGCCTATGTGCGCTGGCTGTGTGGAGATTGCCCCCGAGGGTCTGGCCCGCTGAAGCCGCGGTCAGATCCTCCGCTGCCAATCCAAAGCACAGCGTCAAGGTTCCCCTGCTGGGACGCTGCACTGCCGGCTCCAAAACCAGTCACTGCCTCCCGGGGACTTCTGCTCCCATCAGCCGAGTCGCCATGCCGCCCGTGCAGACTGGCTGGGCCCCCTCCCGGGGTCAGTTCAGGGGGGTAGGGCTGCGCCCTGTGTTTGTGCCGTCACAAGATGTTGTGTTTAGCTCCCCTGGGTCCAGTCCTAAGCCTGGCGCCAAGGTTACCTGACTGGGACGCTGGCTCCAGGCTCTGAAAACAGTTGCTGCTTTCCCGTAGTTGTTCGTTGTCCGTCTCTGTCACTCAGGTCAACTCTTTAAATCTGTGTTTGTTGTTCAGGGTTCGTAGATTGTCATGTATGTGATCGATTCACTTGTTTTTCTGAGTCTTTGTTGCAAGAGGGATCCGAGGTAGCGTCTACCTAGTCAGCCATCTTGGCCCCCCTCCCCAAAAGCTGGTTCTTTGAAAAAATCAACAAAATTGATAAACCACTGGCCAAATGGACAAAAGAAAAGCAGGAGAGGAAGCAAATAACCCAAATGAGAAATGAGATGGGCGATATTACAACAGACCCAAGTGAAATTAAAAGAATCATCAGATTACTATGAAAAACTATACTCAAACAAATTTGAAAACCTAGAAGAAATGGATGAATTCCTAGAAAAACACTACCTACGTAAATTAACACAAACAGAGGTAGAACAACTAAATAGACCCATAACAAAAGAAGAGATTGAAAAGGTAATCAAAAAACTCCCAACAAAAAAATGCCCTGGCCCAGAGGGCTTCACTGCATAGTTCTACCAAACTTTCAGAGAAGAGTTAACACCACTACTACTAAAGGTATTTCAGAGCATAGAAAAGGACGAATACTACCAAACTCATTCAAGGATGCCCTTTATCAGTGCTGTTATTCAACATTGTGTTGGAGGTCCTACCCAGAGCAATTAGGCTAGATAAAGAAATAAAGGGCATCCAGATTGGCAAGGAAAAAGTAAAATTATCTCTATTTTCAGTTGACATGATCTTATACACAGAAAACCCTAAAGAATCCTCAAGAAAACTACTGAAACTGATAGAAGAGTTCAGCAGAGTATCGGGATACAAGATAAACATAGAAAAATCAGTTGGATTCCTCTACATCAACAAAAAGAACATCGAAGAGGAAATCATCAAATCAATGCCATTTACAGTAGCCCCCAAGAAGATAAAATACTTAGGAAAAAATCTTACCAGAGATGTAAAAGACTTATACAAAGAAAACTACAGTACACCTCTGCAAGAAACTAAGCGGAAAAACATACCTTGCTCATGGATAGGAAGACTTAACATAGGAAAAATGTCTATCCTACCAAAAGCGATCTACACATTTAATGCAATTCCGATCCAAATTCCAAGAACATTCTTCAAGGAGATGGAGAAACAAATCACCAACTTCATATGGAAGGGAAAGAAGCCCTGGATAAGTAAAGCATTACTGAAAAAGAAAAACGAAGTGGGAGGTTTTACTCTACCTGATTTAAGAACCTATTATACAGCCACAGTAGTCAAAACAGCCTGGTACTGGTACAACAAAAGATACATGGACCAATGGAACAGAACTGAGAATCCAGACGTAAATTCATCCACATATGAGCAGTTGATATTTGACAAAGGCCCCAAAACAGTTAAATAGGGAAAAAACAGTCTTTAACAAATATTGCTGGCATAACTGGATATCCATCAGCCAAAAAAAATGAAACAAGACCCATACCTCACTCCATGCACAAAAATGACTTCAAAATGGATCAAAGACCTAAATATAAAACCTGAAATGATGAAGATCATGGAAGAAAAAATAGGGACAATGTTAGGAGCCCTAATATATGGCATAAGAAGTGTACAAAACATTATTAAGAATGCAGAAGTAAAACTAGATAACTGGGAGCTCTAAAAATCAAACACCTATGCTCATGCAAAGACTTCATCAAAAGAGTAAAAAGACTATCTACAGACTGGGAAAAAGTTTTTAGCTATTACATTTCCAATCAGCGCCTGATCTCTAAAATCTACATGATGCTGCAAAAACTCAACTACAAAAAGACAAATAATCCATTTAAAAAATGGGCAGAAGATATGAACAGACACTTCACTGAAGAAGACATTCAGGTAGCTAAGAGATACCTGAGTAAGTGTTCATGATCATCAGCCATTAGAGAAATGCAAATCAAAACTACAATGAAATTCCATCTCACTCCAACGAGGCTGGCATTAATCCAAAAAACACAAATTAATAATGTTGGAGAGGCTGTGGACAGATTGGAACACTTATACACTGCTGGTGGGAATGTAAAATGGTACAACCACTTTGGAAATCGATTTGGCACTTCCTTAAGCTAGAAATAGAACTACCATACAACCCAGCAATCCCACTCCTTGGAATATATCCTAGAGAAATAAGAGTCTTTACACTAACAGAAATATGCATACCCATGTTTATTGCAGCACTGTTTACAATAGCAAAAAGACAGAAGCAACCAAGGGGCCCATCAATAGATGAATGGGTAAATAAATTATGGTATATTCACACAATGGAATTGAGAATTGAGCCAGTGATCTGCTTGCTATATTGCCTGCCAATCTTGAGATCTCTTGGCCTCCACAGTCTGTGAGCCAGCAGCCTGATATCTGACATGCTGATTTTGAATTCATCAGCTACATGAGTCAGGAGAAGCCTCAAGCCTGATGCCTGACCCATGGACTTGGAACTTGCCAACCTCTACAACTGCATGAGCCGTTTCCTAGAGATAAACCTGTCTCTTTCTCTTTATACATATACATACACACACACACACACACACACACACACATATGTATATATGGAGCCCTGGTGGCTCACTGGTTAAGAGCTCAGGCAGCTAACTAGAAGGTCAGCAAATTCAAATCTACCAGACAGTCCTTGGAAACTCTATGGGGCAGTTCTATTCTGTCCTGTAGGGTCACCCTGAGTCAGAATCAACTGGATGATAATGGGTATACATATCCATAGGGAAAAGATGACTAGAAAAAAATCAGTAAAAATCCACATCTAGCTGCTTCACAAATAATGGAAATGGTATTTCCAGATAATGGAAAACTGTTTACCTTATGCAAAAAGAAACTCCCCAGTAGAGTATAAAGCAGCGCTCTACCTCTACTCCTGATGCCACCACCAGTCATGCAAGATTACCATCTGTGTATCTGTGTGAGGATAGAACTGTGACTATGATGGCCTTCATCCTGTGATTATATGTTATATTACAAAGGTGAAGGTCCTAAATCAGTTGATTTTGAATTCATCAAAATGGAAATTATCCTAGTGGGGCCTGACTTAATCAAGTGGAGCTCCTTAAAAAGGTCAGGGATATGAAGACAGATTTTTCTCTTGCTGGCTTTGAAAAGAAAATAGCCATGCTGTGTGAGGGTCATGTGAAGGTGGCCTCTTGGAACTGAGAGAGACCCCTGGCCAAGAGACAGCAAACAAATGGGATCTCAGTCATACAACTGCAAGGAACCTAATACTGCCAACAACAAGTATGCTTGGAAGAGGACCTCCAGCTCGTAGTTGAGATCCCAGCCCTGGCTGACACTGTGATTTCAGGGTGAGACCTGAACAAAGAATTCAGTTACAGTGTTGTTTTAAGCTGAAGAATTCCTGATACTTTGATATAAAAAAAAAAAAAAATTAGCAATAGAAAACTAATACAGTGACCTTACACAAGACAAAGTCTAGTCCTCACCTCTATAAAGTGAGATAGTAAGCCAAAGAACAAAACTTCTAATTCTAAATGGTTTTAAGATTTGACTGTAGGTCATCATGAGAGTGGTTTCCATGATACTATCAGTGAACATAAACAGTCTGTCTAAAGAGATTTAGATGCTAACATTCCTTTGGAACCCTGGATTTATTTACAACCTCCAACTTAGGGTTCTATTAGACTTATCTGACAGTATTGTAAGTCTGGTACATTTTTGTAGGGATCTTGCATACTGAATAAGAACCTCCAACAGGCCAGATGTCAGGCTGCTGGCTCACCGGCTGTGGAGGCCAGCAGTTTCCAAATTGGCAGGCAATGTAGTAGGCCACTGGCTCAAGTCCCAAGAACTGGAGGTCAGACAACGATGAGCCAGATGCAGGATCCAGAGCAAGCAAAAACAAAGAAACATTTGCTTTAAGGGGTTGAATAAAATGGGAAACCATTAAGCAATGGTGGGGGAGAGAAGATTTTGGAAATAGAGATCAGTTATTATAATAATCTACTTCTCAACATTGACTGTGAGCAATATTGGTTTTGAGATAAAATCCTGGAGACCGCACATTAACCAAACCAACGTGAAACTGAATTCACATTCACAGGAGTTATAAGTACATCATGTGTGAGGATCCAGAACAAGAAAACCCCACGGCACAGGGTTAGAGGACAGCAGCTTCGCTGCAGCTGGGCCTATGGGAAGGTTTCATTTGCAAGTTGATAAAATCTTTAGCATGTCCTTTCCTGTCCCTTCAAAAGTGGATGGGACTTTTAAGAGACCTCTATTAAAACACTCATTTGAAAAGTTCTTGATCTATACATCTCTGTTTCAAGGAAAGGGAGGAGGGGCGAAGTAAACACAGAACTCCATCCCAAACTATGTTAGTTTCCTATAGCTGCCAAAACAATTTACCACAAACTGGGTGCCTTACGACACAAGTTTATTTACTCCCAGTTCTTGAGTTCAAAAGTTCGAAAGCAACATCCTAGGAAGAGCCATGCTCTCTCTAGGCTGTAGGGGAGAATTCTTTCTTGCCTCAACCTTGATTCCCTTGATTTGTGGCCACATCAGTCCACCTCTGCCTCCATCATCACATCGCCTTCTCTCCTGTGTTTGTGTCACAAATCTCCCTATGCTTCTCTCTTAGAAGGACACTTGTCACTGGATTTAGGGCTCGCTCAGGAGGATCTCATCCCAAGAGCCTTAATTACATCTGCAAAGACTATTTTTCCAAGTAAGGTAATATACACGGATTCCAGAGATTTGGATGTAGGCCTATTTTGGGGAGGGATAGGAACATCATTTAACCCACTACATTGCCTCTTTTTGATATTATTCATACATTAATATAATTTTAAATAGTGATAATCAAGTTACAGTTTTGCAACCTACAATAGAATTGCATTTTATCTATGAACATTCTACTGAATGTATGTAATTATCGTTTTTTTTGACGTTGTAAATAATGTTATAATGAATTCGTAGCTTTATCCAAATAGCATTTCCCTTTTTGTGGATTATATCCTTTGGATACATTCCAAGAAACACAACCCTTTGTCAAAAGGTTCACTCCAATAAAAAATTTCGAATGACATTCAATGCCTTGTAAACGTATTGTGAAATCACTTTCCAAAGATTTGGAACAAGTTACCTTGCCATCTGCTATGTGATGGGTGATTTCACCACATTCTCACCAACATTTGACAGTATCATTTCAAGTACTGTCACACATGCTTTGAAGACACACTGGGAGTTTAGCTTGAGTGGGGGGAAGGGTAATAAATAGCATATTTATTTGAGCCTAACTTTCTCTTGCTTTCAGGCAGTCTTCCAGAAAATTAGCCACGATGTCTTCAGGCTACACTTTGCTTAACACATTTAATTAAAGAGAGTCTAAGAGAAGAAAATTTAAGATGGGTGTAATTTTCATGCACGAAATCGCCGTTTGCATGAATTACATTTTATTTATTTAATTATATGTCGATTCTTGTGATGAGGAAAGTGAGAACAGTTTATAGGGCACTGTTCCCTTCTGGCTTTTCTTAACACAGCATGTTTATTTGGAGATTCAGCTTCCACCTTGACCAGGGAATTAGGATGAGCCTTGGGCCTTTTTCAGCCCTTCCTCACTGAGAATGAGAGCTCCCCTCAAATGCCTGCTCCTCTCTCTAGCAGCCTTCCCTGAGAGCTGCAATTTTTTCCTTTTAAAATTTAACAACGACCCAATCCAAAAAAAGCTACCAGGCTAAGAAACGAAACTTTTTTTTTTTTTTTAAACCGGTAGAAGTGCTGCTGAACAAAACTGGCACGCAGCTATTGCTGCAGAGTGCACCTCTGATCCTTTCTAGTATCCTAGCCTCGACCCCTTGCCCTCTACGCAGACAGCGCCCTGATTTCCGCCCCACAAACCTCGCTACCAGGCCCCCTGGATTCTTAAAGGGACCCTGCACTTGTCGCATTTCAAGGCGCTTCCCCAGATACAAGAGCCTCCCGCACACAAGCTGTGCAAATTCGAGTTTTTGGCTGCGTTTTCTGATCGGTGGGTAATGAAAGGTGTCTCTTCCAAGCTTCCAGACCTGAACCTGTGAACAGCTGGTCCCTCCACTCTCGTTTCCCCTTTCGATTAAAACCAGCGTTTTATTTGATCTGGTCCTCTTTCTCTCCCTCTACTTCTTTTCCTCAAGATGTAAGAGCTTTTCTTTTACAGCCCAGAGAGGGGCGCCTTTCCATCTGCCTTTCCCTTCACAAACCTATTCAGAAAGAAAGAAAAAACCCCGCGAATAACGGGGAGTGGATCTGCTTGGTGCTGAATGAATGGAAGCTGCGAGGCGGGCCTCCGCACACCGCCGCCCTGCCCACAGTGCCGTCTCCGGGTGGTATGTAGGACCCTCACCGGCCCTTGCCCTCCTCCCGTCCCGGGCAGAAGCTGCCGCTGGCTCCGCGCCCAACGCCGAGGCCGTGGCGGCGGCGGCAGGGACTGTCCTAAGGAGGGTGGTTTCCTCCCGCCCACACCCAGTTTCCGAGCCGGATATATAGAGTGTCACGTTTGGAAGCAGAAATACTGGAGCAGTTTCCTCGTGGTTGGAGTACTTCCCGTAACCTCGAGGAAGGACCGGGATTGAGAGGAACAGTAGTTGAACCCCACCTCTGTGCTGGAGGAGAAGGTATTCCAGGGTCCCCAGCGCAGCCGCTCGCAGAGCCCACGCGCTCTGAAGGCAACTCACGGGTTGGGGGTGACGCGGGAGGGCTCGGCTGGGTTCGCCAGGGAGGGACAGATCGCTGCGGGCTTGTGAACAGATAGGTGCGTGACCCGGGTGGGAAGAGAGGCGAATTTTCGGAGGCTCTGCCCGCTAAAGCTGCTCCTCTCTGCACCCCAGTAGTCAGCTGGCGGCTTAGGCATGTTTGGCCTTGGCGCAGCCCGCCAAGGTGGGACGCGCAGGGAGTGGAAACGGTACTGAGCGGCGTACCTAGAAGGACCGAAGAAGGTTAAAGTGGGGACCTGCGTGGCCGGGGGCGGGGGCGCCGTGGCGGCCAGGGCCCAAGGGATAGAGACGCCAGGGCGGGTGTTGTCTAGGCCTCCTTGGCCCATGCAGCTAATCCTGGAGAGAGCGCGCGGGCTCGGAGGACACGTGGGGAGCAGCGCCAGCTCGGGTCCGTTTTCTGCGCCCGGGACCGCTGGGGCGCGCAGCCGCAACGCTGGGAGTGCAACCTCACACGCCCCGGGTGCCATCCCGGACCGAGCATCCCGACCTTCCCACTAGGGCCTCGCCGGGGTCTGGAGCGCGGGGCAGAAATGGGCTGGGGCACCTAAGGCGGGGCCTGCCCCTTGGAAGTTTTCGACCACTTCCTGCGGCCTAGGCATCATAGATAGTGCAGGGGAGCAGGTACCAGAAGACTCCAAATGGAGTGGATGGCTTTTGAGAAGCCTGTTCACACCCCATGGAGTAAGATTACCTGTGGGGCAATTCCAGGCAATTAAAACAATTAATAACCAACCTGACACTAGAAACCATAGGAATGTGGCCCACCTCCCAGCCTCCTATTCTTTTAGCTTTCCAGTGGGTAGGATTATGAGCACTTTTTCTTTGATGGATGAGTTTCCTGACTTGAGCAACCAAGGTTCTCGCATGATCTGCAAGTGCCTTGGTGGCTGATTGAATCCTGTAGAGAGAGTTCCGTATTGTGCTAGGAGCAAAGACAGGGCGGGAACAGCAAGGTGACCGAGAAAACCCAAATAAATCATGCATTTCTACTAGCTAGCGGCACCATCAGAGAAATGTGACAATTCTGTGCAAATGAAAATTTGAGAATTATCCTGTGGTTTAAATTACCCATCTCTCTAACTCCATCTTACAAGGTTTGGAGATTTGGCTGAGGGACTTATCTAGTCTGAAAGTTATAAAGCAGGACAAGGGGACTAAATAAAATTTCAAGATAGTCATTTGAACTGTGAGAACATTGTCCGACAAAATGCACATTTGGGGATATTTGGAGATTTCTCCCTGATGGCCATGACCTTTTTTACCAGCAGTACTCAAATGTTGCCACATTTCATCTGTAGAATTTTTCGGGATCCATGTCTATTTTCCTATTTCGGAGTGTCTCTTCTGCGCCTGCTTTATTATTCACCTCTGTACTCTAATTTCTAACCATTGGGTTATAATTATCTATAAAACAGATTTTAGTCATCATGAGTTGGTAAATCTTACAGTCTCATAGAAGTTAAAATTAATGATAATATCCCTTCCTTAAGGGAGGCCAATTGTGATGGCTTTCTTCTTTACTTATAGAGGGGAATATGACATTCAATTTCATAAGAGGGAAATGCTTCCTTTGTTGTTGTTGTGTGCCATTGAGTCCTTTGCAACTCATAGTGACCCTGTAGGACTGATTAAAACTGTGCACAGAGTTTCCTAGGCTGTACTTTTTATGGGAGCTGATTGCTAGGTCCTTTCTCTCATGGAGCCCAGCCATGCACAGAAAGACACTCATTCACGAATACAGTCTCATGAGAGATCATGCACAGTGACTGCCAGCATGCTTGTCCTGCCACTCTGTCCTGACATTGTGAGCTCTGTGAGAACATTTATTACTCTTGAAGAGCCTTTACTTTGTTACAGACCACTTTGAGGATTGCATAAAAGCTATGGAATAAGAAAAACAAATATGCATATTAGCAAAGAATTTCAAGTGTTCATAGTCTCTTTGATACCCAGCCACCCACATTCTAGATGTCCATAGGCCCCCAGTGATGCTGGCTTCATGGAAGTATAAACTGTAATTGCACAGGGCCCTGCACTGAGAAGTACCCCATTCTTGGTTTACTGTTCTGCTATTGCTTTCTGCTATCTTAATAATTTTCCTACAGGGGGCTACAAAATTTCATTTTGCACTGGACCCAGCAAATTATGTAGCCAGTTGTAACCCCAGGTTAAGAGCACTGCCCTAGAATTTATGGAATAACAGCTTTACCTCGTAGCAATCCCACATTTAAGGTGAGTTTGGAGCAGAAACCTGGACGTTAGCTGCTGCTTACTTATGCGCTCTTGAATGTATCATTAAGTTCATCTATGCCTCAGTTTCCCCAATGACAAATAAAGACAACAGATGGTATCTTCTCTATTCATCTTAAAAGGTTGTTGTGGAGACACTGTAGGTGAAAAGAGGTAGTCATGGTAAAAGTGTTAGTGACCGTGAACATTTCTATGCTAACAAAGATGGTATTGCTACTCACTTACGCTTTTTACCCCATTTTTCAGAATTAGCTTGACGAAGCCTGGTTAAGTATGTTAAAGGAGTTGCAGAATTTTTACAACCCCTATATATTTCTTTTGGTGAAAAAGTGAAAAATAGCTAAGGTATTCAGGATTTTAAATATTCCTTGAAAGTCATCATTTGGACAAGATTGGAATTGGCAACAAAAAAATACAGAATAACTTCTTGGATCCCAAAGACGCTTAATGAATTAAATTGGTGTTTAGGTCTAATTGATCCCAAAATTTGAACACCGACAACCTGTGAATGATTGAAATTTTTTGAGGAAGTAACCCTCTTTGCTTCAGTTAATTTTTAAAAATCTATATTTTCAAAATCTTGATCAAGTCACTCTTTAAATATTCTAGGAAGTACCTGATCAATATTAAGTATATATACTACCTTTACCAACCTGTCTCCACCTCCTATAACACGGTGTCTTGCTAAAGAGGAACTGAGAAAATTTGGGCAAGTCCTCTGTCTCTACACTCTTCCCTGAACTACTTCTCTTTCTGATCTCAAAACTTATTGTAATCCTAGCTTTCCTTCCTAGCATGACTGCAACACTGAGAACTGTTGAGGAAGAAGGAGTGAAAGGAAACGGTCAGAATCCCTTATGAAAGTCTTATATCAGGGGCACTAAAAGGAGTGGGTGAAGACTCCCTTTTTCATGCAACTATTCTGTGCAGAGGTGTACCATGTACTTTAGAATATGAAGTACCAGATACAGTATCTATAAACTTATGACATCATTTATCTCAATTGATATTCGGTCAATTCTTGGAGTCTTGTTTTTCACCATTGCCTTCAGAGCAGCTTGGACTTCTTCCTTCAGTACCATCGGTTCCTGATCATAAGCTACCTCTTGAAATGGTTGAACATCGACTAATTCTTTTTGGTATAATGACTGTGTATTCCTTCCATCTTCTTTTGCTGCTTCTTGCATTGTTTAATATTTTTCCCATAGAATCCTTCACTATTGCAACTTGAGGCTTGACCTTTTTCTTCAGTTCTTTCGGCTTGAGAAACGCCAAGCATGTTCTTCCCTTTTGGTTTTCTATCTCCAGTTCTTTGCACATATCATTATAATACTTTGTTTTCTGAGCTGCACTTTGAAATCTTCTGTTCAGTTCTTTTACTTCATCATTTCTTCCTTTTGCTTTAGCAGCTTGATGTTCATGAGCAAGTTTCAGAGTCTCCTCAGACATCCGTCTTGATCTTTTCTTTCTTTCCTGTCTTTTCAATGACCTCTTGCCTTCTTCATCAACAACCTGCGATATGCAGATGACACAATCTTGGTTGCTGAAAGTGAAAAGGACTTGAAGTACTTACTAAAGAAGATCAAAGACCACAGCCTTCTCTATGGATTGCACCTCAATATAAAGAAAACAAAAATCCTCACAACTGGACCAATGAGCAACATCATGATAAATGGAGAAACAATTGAAGTTGTCAAGGATTTCATTTCACTTGGATCCGCAATCAACAGCCATGGAAGCAGCAGTCAAGAAATCAAAAGGTGCATTGCATTGGGTAAATCTGCTGCAAAGGACCTCTTCAAAGTGTTGAAAAGCAAAGATGTCACCCTGAAGACTAAGGTGTGCCTGACCCAAGCCATGGTATTTTCAATCACATCATATGCATGTGAAAGCTGGACAATGAATAAGGAAGACCAAAGAAGAGTTGACACCTTTGAATTGTGGTGTTGGCGAAGAATATTGAATATACCATGAACTGCCAAAAGAACGAACGAATCTGTCTTAGAAGAAGTACAACCAAAACGCTCCTTAGAAGCAAGGGTGGCGAGATTGCATCTTACATACTTTGGACATGTTGTCAGGAGGCATCAGTCCCTGGAGAAGGACATCATGCTTGGCAAAGCACAGGGTCAGCGGAAAAGAGGAAGACCCTCAACAAGGTGGATTGACACAGTGGCAGCAACAATGAGCTCAAGCATAACAACTATTGTAAGGATGGTACAGGACCGGGCAGTGTTTTGTTCTGTTGTGCATAGAGTCGCTATGAGTCGGAACTGACTTGACAGCACCTAACAACAACGACAACAACATGACATCATTGGGAAGACAATATATGTTAGTATAAAGTGCTAATTAACACAATAGCAGATAAGTTGTTACAAGACAATTAAGATTATGCACCAAATGAGTGGTACAGAAAATAAATGCAATCAGTTCCCAGGAAGGAAAATAAAATAAGCTGAAATGGTTAGAGAAGCCGAAGAAGAGAGATATATGAGATGGGCCTTAAAGTTCAGCTCCTAATAGAGATGAACGGAATGAGTTTTTTGGTGGTGAGAAGTAGGTGAAAAATGAACATCTAATTGGAGCTAAAGTTACGAGGAAAAGACAGGAGATAAAACCTTAAGAGAACTTCCCACCGACGAGCTTCATGCATATAATATATAATTATTGAGCCCATTCTATGATGAGACATCGTACTAATTGTTCATCATTTAGTGTTCAGTAAATCGGACCTCCTCCCTATCCCTCTAGAACTTAAAAAATGCAGTTGTCATCAAGTCAATTCCAACTTATAGCCACCCCGTATGTGTCAGAGTAGAATTGTGCTCCATAAGGTTTTCAATGGCTGATTTTTCGGAAGTAGATTACTTGGCCTTCCTTCCAAGGTGCCCCTGGGTGGACTTGAACCTCCAACCTAGCAGTCCGCAGCCGAGCCCAGTAACCATTTGTACCACACAAAGATCTCTTAACCAGTTATTGTCAAGTTGATTTTGACCCATAGCAATATCATGTGTGTCAGTGCTCCACAGTTCTATGGCTGATTTTCCAGAGGTAGATAGCCAGGCCTTTCTTCTGAGGTGCCTCTGGATGGACTCAAACCTCCAACCTTTCAGTTAGCAACTGAGCATGTTAATGGTTTGTACCACCCAGGGACTCCTTTTGGCACTTACAGATATTTAAAAGATAAATGTATAGTAACATTTCAGGAAGTAGCATGGAAAACAGGGTGCTATGTGGAAAACTAATAAGGTGACTGACTCCATATTCAGTGGTCTCGGACAATCTCTCTGACAAACATTTAAATGGATATCTGAAAAAAGCATAGGGATTAACCTGACAAAACAAAGGCAACAAATAAAACAGAGGGAAAAGCAATCTGGGCAGAGGAAATAACGAATGGAAAGAACAAGGTGGGGGCGGGAGGGGGAGGAAGAAGCTGGAATTGTTCAAGAAAAGAAAGAAGGCATGAGTGGCTGCCGTTTTATGAGGGAGGATCTGAGGAGCCGGGCATAAATGTGGAGAGGTAGGCAGGAGCCTGATCATGTAAAACCTCCTGGGTCTTGATAAAGATTTTTTTTTTTTTTTTTAAGTGGGAAGCCACTGAAAACATTTAAGCCAGGGACTGTACCAATTTATATTTTGAGGAGATTGCTATTGTACAATAAAGCAAGTAGACTAGAGAGACGAAAGGATTGGCAGCGGGAAGACCAGTTAGGAGGGAGTGCAGGTGAGAGTATGGCAGGGAAGATGGAGAAAAGTAGACAGACTTGAAATGTACTGTATTGATACTATGTGGTAATAGATCGGCTACGGGGGATAGATAATGGAGAAAGAAGTGTGATGTCGAATTCTTTTTATAGATCCTGCTGAAGTAGATAATTCAAAACACTAGTCTTACCTGCATAAGATTTAGAGTTGCCACAAGAAGAACTGAAAAATAAAACACAAAACTTGATCACCTTGGTTGGTACTTGTGGAGAGCTGACCAGGTTGATGGGATAGGGTAAGAGAAAGGAAGTAGGAGATGGTTGTTTTTCATATACTACCTTTCTTTACTGTTCAAATTGTTTTTAAACCATGCATTGTTGTTGTTAGGTGCCATTGAGTCTGTTCCATTCATAGCAACCCTAGATACAACAGTAGAAAACACTGCCCAGTCCTGTGCCATCCTCAGAATCCTTGCTATGTTTGAGCCCATTGTTGCAGCCACCGTGACAATCCGTCTCCACAAGGGTCTTCTCTTTTTTGCTGACCCTCTATTTTACCAACCACGATGTGCTTCTCCAGGGACTGGTCCCTCCTGATACCATGTCTAAGGTACATGGGACGAAGCCTCGCTATTCTGGTTTCTGAGGAGTATTCTGGCCATACTTCTTCCAAGACAGAGCTGTTTGTTCTTCTGGCAGTCCATGGCAAGTATATTCAATATTCTTCACTAACACCATAATTCAAAGGTGTCAATTCTTCTTCGGTGTTCCTTATTCATTGTGCAGCGTTCATATGGATATGAGGCAATTGAAAATACCATGACTTGGATCGGGCACACCTTAGTCCTCAAAGTGACATCTTTGCTTTTTAACACTTTATAGAGTTTTTGCAGCAGATTTGCCCAGTGCAATAGGTCATGTGATTTCTTAGCTGCTGCTTCCATGGGTGTTGATTGTGGGTCCAAGTAAAATGAAATCCTCGACAACTTTAATATTTTCTCCATTTATCGTGATGTCGATTACTGGTCCACTTGTGAGGATTTTTGTTCACTTTATGTTGAAAGCTGTAATCTTTTAACTTTGTCAGTAAGTGCTTCAAGTCCTCTTCTCTTTTAGCAAGCAAGGTTGTGTCATCTCTATATCGCAGGTTGTTAATGAGTCTTCCTTCAATCTTGATGCCGAACACTTCTTCATATAGTCCAGCTTCTTGGGTTATTTGCTCAGCACAGAGATTGAATAAGTATACTGGAATATACAACCCTGATGCACACCTTTCCTGATATTAAACCACACACTATCTCCTTATTCTGTTCGAACAGCCTCTTGGTCTGTGTACGGGTTCCTCATAAGCACAATTAAGAGTTCTGGAATTCCAATTCTTCACAATGTTATCCATAATTTGTTATGATCCACACAGTCGAATGCCTTTGCATAGTCAATAAAGCACAGGTAAACATCTTCCTGGTATTCTCTGCTTTCTGCCATGTCCATCTGACATCAGCATGATATCCCTTGTTTCGTGCCCTCATCTGAATCTGACTTGAATTTCTGGCAATTTCCTGTCGATGTACTGCTGCAACTGTTTTTGAATTATCGTCAGCAAAATTTTACTTTGCGTGTAATATTGATATTGTTCGATAATTTCCGCGTTCTGTCAGATCACCTTTCTTGGAAAGGGCACAGATATGGACTTCTTCCAGTTGATTGGCCAGGTAGCTAGCTGTCTTCCAGAATTGTTGGCATAGACGAGTGAGCACTTCCAGCAATGCATCCATTTGTTGAAACATCACAAGCGGTATTCTGTCAATTCCTGGAGGCTTGTTTTTTGCCAGTGCCTTCAGTGCAGCTTGGACTTCTTCCTTCAATGCCATCAGTTTTTCATCATTTGCTACCTCCTGAAATGGTTGAACGGCGACCAATTCTTTTTGGTACAGTGATTCTGTATCCCTTCCATCTTCTTTTGATGCTTCCTTCATTGTTCAACATTTTGCTCATAAAATCCTTCACTATTGCAACTCAAGCCTTGAATTTTTTCTTCAGTTCTTTGAGCTTGAGAAATGTCAAGCACGTTCTTCCCTTTTCTAACTCCAAATCTTTGCACATTTCCTTGTAATACTTTAGTGTGTCTTCTCAAGCTGCCCTTTGAAATCTTCTGTTCAGTCTTTTGCTTCATTATTTCTTCCATTTGCTTTAGCTCCTCTTCTTTCAAGAGCAAGTTTCAGGGTCTCTTCTGACATCTATTATGGTCTTTTCTTTCTTGTCTTTTTAATAACCTTTTGCTTTCTTCATGTACAATGTCCCTGATGTCATCCCACAAGTTGCCTGGTCTTTGGTCAATAGTGTTTAGCATGTCAAATCTATTCTTGAGATGGTCTCCAAATTCAGGTGAAATACACCGAAGGTCATACTTTGGCTCTAGTGGACTTGTTTTAATGTTCTTCAGCTTCAACTTGAACTTGCATGTGAGCAATTTATGGTCTGTTCTGCAGTCGGTCCCTTGCCTTGTTCTGATTGATGATATGGAGCTTCTCCATTATCTCTTTCCACAGTTGTAGTTGATTTGGTTCCTGTGTATTCCATCTGGTGAGGTCCACGTGTATAGTCATTGTTTATGTTGTTGAAAAAGGGTATTTTCAATAAATAAGTCCAACAACTTATTCCAATGTATAAGTCCAACATCTTGCAGAATTCCATCATGTGATCTCCAACTTCATTTCTATCACCAAGGCCATATTTTCCAACTACACATCCTTCTTCTTTGTTTCCAACTTTCACATTCCAATCATGAATAATTATCAATGCATCTAGATTGCATGGCTGATCAATTTCAGACTGCAGAAGTTGGTAAAAATCTTCAATTTCTTCATCTTTGGCATTAGTGTTTGACTCATAAATTTGAATAATATTCATGTTAACTGGTCTTCCTTGTAGGTGTAAGGATTATCAGTACTGACAGTGTTGTACTTTAGAATAGATCTTGAAGTGTTCTTCTTGACAGTGAACGCGATGCCATTCCTCATCAATTTGTCATTCCCAGCATAGTAGACCATATGATTCTCTGATTCAAAATGGCCAATACCAGTCTATTTCAGCCCACTGATCCCTAGGATATTGATTTTTATGACTTAAATTTCATTTTTGACAACTTCCAATTTTCCTAATTCATATTTCATACACTCCATGTTCCAATTATTAATGGATGTTTCCAACCATTTCTTCTCATTTTGAGTCATGCCATATCAGCAAATGTAGGCCTTGAAAGATTTACTCAATCCAAGTCATTAAGCTTGACTCTACATTGAGGAGGCAGCTCTTCCCCAGTCATTTTTGAGTGCCTTGCAACCTTAGGGGCTCATCTCCTGGCAATAGACAATATTCCACTGATATTCATAAGGTTTTCACTGGCCAATTTTTTTAGAAGTAGATTTCTAGATCCTTCTTCCTAGTCTTTCTTGGTCTGGAAGCTCCACGGAAGCCTGTCCACCACGGGTGACCCTCCTGGTATTTGAAATAGCAGCGGCATAGCTTCCAGCATCGCAGCAACACACAAGCCACCACAGCACAACAGACTGACAGATGAGTCGTGGAAACCATACATGCATTTTATAATTTTTTAAAAAGTTACCACCACAACAAATATGGCTCATGTTTTTTTTCAGCTTGAGCACATGAATGGAATATGGTGTCATTTCCTAAAATGATGAAAACTAGAGGAGAAAAGGCTAATCCTCACCAAAGTGATTGTTTTTACCCATAATTCATTCCCCTGCTTAAAAGCTTTTCATTCTTCCCCTTTGTCTGCAGGTGTTGCTGTTATTATTTGCTATAGACCAAACCCAAAAACCCATTGCTGTCAAGTCGATTCTGTCTGCAGTGGCCCTATAGAACAGTGCAGAACTGCCCCCTAGGGTTTCCAAGGAGCAGCTGGTGATTTGAACTGCCAGTCTTTTGTTTAGCAGCCATCATTGGCTGTAGCTCTTAACCACTGTGCCACCAGTGCTCCATTTGCCATACAGTCGGCTCTAATTCATAGTGACCTTATGTATCACTATGAATAAAAAAAAAAAAAAATTTTTTTTTTATGTATAACAGAACCAAATGTTGCCTGGTATTGTGCCACCCTCACAATTGTTTGTATGTTTGAATCCATTGTTGCAGCTATTGCTTCCATCTCATTGAGGGCTCCCTTGTTTTTGCTGACTCTCTGCTTTACGAACCATGATGTCCTTTTCTAGCAATTGGTCTTTCCTGATGAAGTGTCCGAAGTAAGCAAGACAAAGTCTTGGCATCCTGTCTATGGATGTGTTTCCCAAAATGAGTTAGTGGATCATTAATTTCTTGGGATACTAGTAAAAATGAAGTGAAGGGGGAAAAAGCTTCCTTGATCATATAATTTCTAAAAACTCTTGATTTAACCTAGTTAAGCAACTTTATTGCAGGAAATCTTAAAGTCTGTAATACACTAATGTGCATTATAAATCGTCAAGAAAGGAGGACTATTTAATGCCACATTTCCCAAACTTGTTTGATCTTGAACTGTTTTTTCTGCAGAATGTTTACCAGTCAGCATTCAGCATAACACACTTTGGTAAATGCTACACTATATTAATAGATTAAAGCTTTAAACATCCATAGCTCTCCATTAACCATAAACTTCTCTCACCTCCTTCATGCTCCTTAGTTGGGGGAAAGCAGGAGACCAGAATTGACTCTGTTAATAGGCTTTACGTTGATGGTGAAAACACTTCTGCTGTTTGGATAAGATATAACTGAGATAGTCACAAGTGGGACCTGCAATTTGATTGAAATGCAACTTTCTTGGCAAGGCTATGCAGGATGGTGCTGAGGTATATTTTGTCAAATCTAGATTTACACATGAAAAACCTAAAGTACAAACAGTGGAGGAGACTTCACAGCACCTCCTGTGTTTTAAGGTAAAACCAAAAAAAAAAAAGGAAAAGAAAAAGAAAACCATTGCTGTTGAATCTATTGCAACTCATGGTGACCCCATGTGTTTCAGAGTAGAACAGTGCTCCACAGGGTTTTCAGTGGCCATGATCTCGGAAGTAGATTGCCAGGAAGAATGCCAGGCCTTTCTTCTGAGGTGTCTCTGGGTGGGTTTGAACCTCCAACTCTTCATTTAGTAGTTGAATACTTAACCATTTGCAGCATCCAGGGACCCCTATTTTACAGTAGTTTGGGCCTTATTTGATGTTGTAATGGGTCTGAGTCAGAATCAAAAGCGCACAGCAACAACAACAACATTTGTGAAGAGTGATGGCTTAGCGGTGACAGTCTTAACTGTGGGTGTCAGAAAAAACACTTCTTTGTCCCTGCCCACACCAACTCAATCAGAATCTTTGGCAAGAGGATCCCCAGGTGCTTCATTCATAGCCAGCACAGCACAGGTGCAAAACTGGGAAATGACTGGCCCAGGTACTTCCACAGGCCTAGAATCAGAAGACAGGGTCCTTGAGGTTTGGTGCTTAGCTCTATCACTGCTGTCATGAAATCAGGCAGTTCTGTGGGATCACATAGTTTGGAATATGGGGCTTGTGGTCACCCATAGTGATCAGGAGCTTTCCCATGACTATAACACAGAGACCTAGCTTTAAAAAAAAATACTGGTTTCAGGCGAGACCTTCCTTCCATAGACACACTCCATTTTATTCAACATTTCATTCAAAGCAAAGAACATTACATGTTTCTTTTTGTAGCCAACAATGCGATTAAGTAAACAGTGAACAAAAATTAGTCTCACTATAATTGCTGGCCACTAAGAATAGCATTTATTTATTGTTTTAGCCATGGTCTATTTAAAAAGTTCTAGATAATTTCACATCCTTAACTTCTGCAGTCCAGTGAAATGTTTTCAAGCTGCAGTTGACAATGTGTGTCTTTTATGGCTTTTGGACATATTATTGTCTTGCTGTTAAGGCATTTTAACTCCCTAGGATTTTCCAGAGACAGCGCCAAAACATAAAGGCACACACTTGGAGGGAGTGTTGTTGTGTCATCAAGTTGATTTTGACACATAATGACAAATGTTACACAGTAGAACTGCCCCATAGAGTTTTCTTTGGCTGTAATCTTTATAGAAGGAGCCCTGGTGGTACAGTGGTTAAGTGCTCAGCTACTACTCAAAAGCTTGGTGGCTCAAACCCACCAGTTGCTCCACTGGGGAAAGATGTGGCAGTCGGCTTCCGTTACGACTTACAGCCTTGGAAACCCTATGCAGCAGCTCTCCTCCATCAGATAGGATTGCTATGAGTCAGAGCTGATTCGCTAGCAATGGGTTAGTTAGTTGGTTGGTTGGTTGGTTAGTTAGTTAGTTAATCTTTATAGAAGCAAATAGTTAGACCTTTTTCCTGTGGAGTGCCTTGTTGGGCTTGAACTGCGAAGTCTTTTGTTAGCAGCTGAGCACTGACCTGTTTGTGCTACCAGGAAGTAAGGAAGAGCAAAAACTCTTCCCTGGGAATCTGTGTAGAAAAGGCAAAAGTACGGCTTCTCCTACCCATTTATGCACCCTTCCACTTCAGCTGAGATGCTGTCTGGTCAGTAACATTCACTGGAGAATAACAGGATAACCACAGGAGGCAAGAATAATATTTCCCAAGCCAAGAAATGAGAAAAAGTCACTGTGAAAATGCCCTACATTTTAGAAAAATGGTGGACTATTTATTCCAGGTCATTGAGAGGACACATACTGCAACAGTCAGCACAAATCCCAGGTGTCCTTGAGGGCAGGATAGTTGGAAATTAGAAAGATCATTAAATTATTTGTCTGGTCCCAAGATATTTGAAACCACTTAAGCCCTTCAATCAGGGTTAAATCTGCTGGTGATCCAAAATTGTCAAGAAACCAGAGGAACCTGCTTAGAAGAATTTGATAAACTAAATAAAAGGAGCTGTCTGTAGCAATTCAGTGTGCATGCATGTATTAAATTATTTTGCTTATTATTTTTAAAAAAGGACATTTCATATAAAAGAATGTGAACGGTAATAACATGGTTTTGTCCTGTAATAAAAGCATATTAAAGATGGGCAATTTCATTTAACAAAAACATAGAGCCATTTGTTTAGAATTTAAATGAAACTGTTCACTTAACTCCAAGTGAAACATGAATGTAAATAAGATAATCTGATAAATATTAATAAAATAAATTTCACATCAGCCTATACACCTTTATTTCTATTGAGTGATAACTATTGACTCATTCCAAACTGAACTGTATTTCAGTTGGGTTTTATTTATGCAAGACCATTAGGACATGTCTGTCCTGAGGGTCAGCACAGGGTCCAGAAGACAGACGCTTGTTCTCTTTGGCAAGGGCTTTCGGAGCATTCAGGTCCATTTACCACATTATTCTCAAAGCCACAGGAATTTTTGATGGCTTGAAAGAGTTAATTTCTCTCTTCTAAATGAGCAGTCTGCTTCTTCCTCAGCAACTTGTACTTGACAAAAGTCTCTCCTTGGTAAAATTGTGACATTGCTCTTCCTTCTTTTCCCCCTACTATTTTGGTTCAATCCTGCCCTAAGCAATGGTTATGCAAGTGCCGCTAAGTGTTTTACTGATCACAGGATTGCACTTTAGGTAAATTTAGGTCTCAGTCTTGTTTAGGAAAGAGCAAAACTTTCTCAAAATAGACTTCCCTGTACTCCTAGACATACTACACTTTGGCACGTATCTCACCTTCTCGTCTGCTGAACATAGTGGTGATGGCAAATAGCCCTGTCTTGCCTAAGTATGTTCACATTCTAAATCTTAGGATATCCAAATACCTTACCTATAACTAGAGGAGCACTGGTGGCACAGTGGTTAAAGCACTCAGCTGCTAACCAAAAGGTTGACTGTTTGAACCCACCAGCCGTTCCTCAGGAGAAAGATGTGGCATTCTGCTTCCGTAAAGATTTACAGCCTTGGAAACCCTGAGGGGCAGTTCTAAAGTCTACTCTATTCTATAGGGTTCCTGTGAGTAGGAATCGACTCGGCAGCAGTGGTTTGGGTTTGGTTATAGCTGGTGCAATTCTCTCATTTTAAAGAAGACAGTCCAAAGAGGTAAAGTGGCTTGTCACACAGCTATGTAATAACTGAGTAAAGATAAGAATCCAGATTTTTACGACTGCAGATCTCATGGCCATTCATTCATTCCATTTACTATCTGTCATGTGCCAGGCAGGGTATTAAGCTCTGCAAATATAATGGTGAACAAGTTAAAATAACTGCCATCAAACTTTAGTGCCCTGTTCTTTTTGAGCAATGTTTGACCAGTTACAGCTTTGGATTTTGTGAAATCTTTCAGTAAAGGTTCCCATTGTAACGAATATCAAATACAGTTATATCTTTTTCTCCCCTTCTTCCCCTTCCTAACCAATCCAACCCAATGACTTAGGTTCCTATAGCCCTAAACAATTAGCACCAATAAGCGTATGAAGGGAAATGAAGTAGAAATGAAATATTAAAAATTCCATAGGGCCGATCATGAAAATTCCCCCCAAGAAAACAATGGTCTCTTTATTCACCACAAGTCCTGGAGATCTGTTAGCCTGTGCTCCCCACCCCCCATCTCAATCTCATCCCAGATCTCCTCTTTCCTCAAACTTGGCTGTGGAGTTGTTTGCAGCCTTGGGCTTCCCCTTTTCTTTCTGCCCCTAAAGACAGACAAACAATACCATTCTGTTTTAAATCATTAACTTCTAATCGTTATGGAAAAAGAGATAGGGGAAGAGCAAAAATAACCAATGTATGAAAGTTACAAAATTTCCAGAATGATGCGTAGGCCTTTGCATTTTGGTACGGGGCCAGTAGTTAATTGCTGACTTCCTCTGAGACGACCAGTGAAAACCCTATCGTCTTCAGCCATCTATCTTTATTCTGAAGGTGAGATAAAAAACCAATCGTCTGCCTTAGAAATCCTTATGTATCATCTTCAGTCTGGATGAGTATGAGCATTTGTCTGATGAGAGGACTTACAGCTTTCAATAGATTGTCAAAGAGGTCATGACCAAAACAAGATGGGGAACCACTGTTTTAGGAGCAATCAAGCGGGCCATTTGTATCGTTGAAGTGCTCTAGATCTTGGCCTCTGCCAAATCAGGCAAGATTCCTGCCAAAGATTTCTCACAGAGGTCACATTGCTCTTTGGGATGCTCAGGTTTTCATGTTTCGTCTTTGGTATGTCATATGATTCAGAGGAGGACATTGTTCCAAAACAGAAAAAGGATCATGTCATTCCCCTCCATAAATTCTTCCTTTGCTCTCATTCCTTAAAGCATTCTTGCTGAGTGTGTGAGATGTTAACCGAGGTGGGGTGGGGGATGTGGGAGGTGCCTAGTGCAAAAGAGCCTTTAACACCACCTTCCCTTACTACTATCTGACTAGGTGTCTCTAGGCAAATGACTTGACCATTCAGTTTTCCCAGGATACTAATACTTGACTCCTCCCTACCAAAATGAAATAGGATGATGAAACTATAGTTACAAAGTAATTTCTGTTACTAAAAACAACTCCTATATGCATTTTAAGTATGAATTAATAATGAACACAAATAATAGCTATTGACTTCACCAAGAGTTTCTTCTCCATGTGTTTTTTATAACTTTTTATTAAGTGTAACATACATGCAGAAAAATGAATATATCAAAAGTGCAATAAGTTGAACACACCCAAGCAGTTCAGATTCCAGATTTATAAAAAAAACAAAAACAAAGAAACAAAACATTACCAGCACTCCAGAAACCCCCCTCATGCTCCCACCCAGTCACTACATATCATCCCCAAAGATAAGCATTATCCTGACTTCTAACATAAGGTTTTCACCATACCTATTCAATCTGTATGCTGAGAAAATAATCCGAGAAGCTGGACTACATGAAGAAGAATAGGGCATCAGGATAGGAGGAAGACTCATTAACAAACTGCTTTATGCAGATGACACAACCTTGCTTGCTGAAAGTGAAAAGGACTTGAAGCACTTACTAATGAAGATCAAAGACCACAGCCTTCACTATGGATTGCACCTCAACATAAAGAAAACAAAAATCCTCACAACTGGACCAATGAGCAACATCATGATAAATGGAGAAAAGATTGAAGTTGTCAAGGATTTCATTTTACTTGGATCCACAATCAACAGCCATGGAAGCAGCAGTCAAGAAATCAAAAGACGCATTGCATTGGGCAACTCGGCTGCAAAGGACCTCTTTAAAGTGCTGAAGAGCAAAGATGTCACCTTGAAGACTAAGGTGCGCCTGACCCAAGCCATGGTATTTTCAATCACATCATATGCATGTGAAAGCTGGACAATGAGTAAGGAAAACCAAAGAATTGACGCCTTTGAATTGTGGTGTTGGCGAAGAATATTGAATATACCATGGACTGCCAAAAGAACAAACAGATCTGTCTTAGAAGAAGTACAACCAGAATGCTCCTTAGAAGCAAGGATGGCGAGATCGCGTCTTACATACTTTGGACATGTTGTCCGGAGGGATCAGTCCCTGGAGAAGGACATCATGCTCAGCAGAGTACAGGGTCAGTGAGGAAGACCCTCAATGAGGTGGATCCACACAGTGGCTGCAACAATGAGCTCAAGCATAACAACGATTGTAAGGATGGCACAGGACCAGGCAGCGTTTCGTTCTGTTGTGCATAGGGTCGGAACCGACTCGATGGCACTTAACAACAACAGCTTCTAACAGCATAGATTAGCCATCCAGTTTTTGCGGTTTATATGCTATATGAAATCGCATAGTATGCACTATTTTATGTCTACTTTCTTTGCTCAGTGTTATGAAATTCATCCAAATTGTTGTGTGTATATGTAGATACCTTGTTTTCATTGCTGTATGGTATTCCATAGAGTGAATATACCACAATTTCTTTATTCCTTCTATGGAGGAACATTTGGGTAGTTTTCACTGAGGAATTCTTAGAGCATTGTTATGAACATTCCTATGAATGCCTTTTGGTGGACTTATGTACACATTTCTGTTGTGTATAAGAGTAGGATTGTTTTACATATACAGCTTTCATAAAGTTTGACAGTTTTCCAAAGTAGTTGTCCAATTCACACTCCCACCAGCAGTAGTCAAGAATTCCGGTTGTACCACATCCTTGGCAATACGTCCTGTTTTCTGTCCTATTTTTTAAAGCCATTTCAAGAAGAGAGTAGCTATATGGCTTGATGTTTTTATTTGCATTTCTCTGGTGACAAAGTTGAGCGACCTTTCATATATTTAGTAGCAATATGAGTTTTTTTCTGTGTGAAGTTCCAAGCCTTTGCCATTTATCTATTGCTGGGTCTTTTTCATAATGTTTTGTGGGCACTTCTGGATACAAGTCCTTTGTTGGATATATGTATTAGGATTGTCTTCTCTCTGTGGCTTGTGTTTTCACCCTCTCTATGGAGTCCTTTGATGAACACAAGTTCTTAATTTTAATAGAGTCCAGTTACTCATATTTTTCTTTTATGGTTAGTGCTTTTTGCCACCTCAAAGGTTGAGATATTATCCCCATTTCACACTAAGATCTTCTTTCTCAACTGGAATTGATCATTTATATGATGTGATAAATAAAAATATATACATATATTTTCTAACTAGTTATCCAGTGACTCAGCACTATTTGTTAGAATTTTGATCAGAGGACATAGTAGCAGTCTGGACACTTCAATTAGAAATAAAGCATTTAAATATAAAAGCATTTATAACATATTAAACTATAATGACTCCTGAAGCCCATTTTGAGTCTAGGACCTTCAAAAGCAAAAAGTAAGTGCTCATTCAGCATAGAAATTAAAATAAATAACTTTCATTTCAAGTAAAATAGTATTTATCAATAGGTGACAGTCCCATATGCCCTACTCCTTACTCACCGGAGAGACCATCTATAAAATATTCTTTATAATTTTTTTCTGTACATCAGTGCTAAGGTTAAAATACTTATTTAACCTGCTTGAAGGAACATATATTTTTGTTCAATGAGCTATGTAAAATAAAATGAATGCATCCTGCTAGAATTATTTTCCCACTCAAAAGTCAACATATGAAACTTAAAACAGATTTGGATCCTAGATATAGTGACTATGGTTAGAAAAAAAATAACTGGTTTAATAGTGTGATAAGCACATGACCAAACATTTGGGAAACAACCATTAAAAGACTTTGTTACAAAAGAAAACAAATGAAGAGCTTACCTATCTCCATTGCACTAACACAGTAAACTTCTCAGTAATCTCCAATCCACTTTAAGATGCAAGATGGACGGAATAAGGATGGATTAAAGGCAGGAAGATTAGTTAGGCGACCATTCACTCATGCATGCATTCATTTAACAAATAGTTATTTAATAATTACTGTATCAGGCATTGTGTCAAATCCTATGAATATTAAGAAGAGTAAAACACAGTCACTGCCTTCCAGGCATTTGCAGTCTAGTAAAGAAAACAAATGAGCAGTCAGTTCGGTGTAGTGTGATATGAATAGGGGCTCGGAGAGTCTGGCAGCTAGGACTTTTAACTCAACCTGGAGTAAGGAAAGAGCTGGGAACTTCTCCCCAAAAGAGGTAATCTAAGCTTTGCTCAATGAAGAGTAGAAATGGATGAAGGGTATATGGATAAATTTATAGGTCGAAATGGTTGAATAATGGTAATTTTGTATGTTTCAGCCTAATAGCAGACACTTTCTAAGGGGTTGTCCTAAGATGAAATGAGTGCTTGACACATAATGAAGTGCCATAGAAGTATTTCCCTTATTATTAAGGCCACTCAGCTTGTTTAACTTTTATTCCGGTAAGTTTAGCTTGGGAAGAGCAATTAGGAATTGTGTTGTACATCTATTTAAGTCTCCTATCCATCATTATGTTTAGGAAGGCACTAGGCTTCGATTAGGAGGAGTCCCTGGGTGGCACATATGGTTAAGTGCTCAACTACTAATTGAAAGGCTGTTGTTTGAACCCACCCAGAGGAGCCTTGGAAGAAAGGCCTGGCAATCTACTTCTGAAAGTTCACAGACATTGAAAACCCTGTGGAGCAGTTCTACTTTGAGACACAAGGGGTTAACAGCAGTTCGTTTGGTTTTTAGGCCTTGACTAGACAGTTAGTCTGTAAAGGGAGAGTTGTGTTCACATTCATGGCTGGCACCCACTGCCATTTTGCTTGTTTCTAGTGCCTCAATCTAGACAGGCATTGGTTTCTGCTCTAAAAGGAAATTTAGCATCAAAGTTCCTGGGTTGAAGCTAGCTTCCTCTCCCCCTTCTTTTTTCCTCCCACCCATGGCCAGGCCCTTACCGTGGCGGGTAGATGGAGTACTTCTCATCTCTTTCAAAGTGCAGTGCTGGTACAGTACAAGCCATTCACCATCTGACGCTTCTCAGCATTCAGGACACCCTCAGGGAGGGGGAAGGGAGCAGAGGATATCTAAGAGGAGTCTTGAGTGGAGGCCCAGAAGAGGGGAGAACTAAGAGGAGAGTGAAAGGAACTCCAGCACTAAGCCATGAGCTGGGCAGTGACAGATGGAAGCTGTTGAGGAGCCGTGCTATGGTTCTATGACCTTTGACAGGTACTTTTGTGCTTGTACAATGAAAATTTGATTGTATGTGAGCTGAGATGCAGAATAGTGTTAGAGAAGTAGCAAAAAAAGAGAAAACTAAAAACACGCCTTTCCTGAGTAAAAGCAGTACTAGCTGCAGTTCCTTACAAAACTCTTTCCTGGCTATTGCCTAGTATCATACGTGTATTAAGCATGATTTACGTTATTAGGTTGACTTGACATATGTCCTGGTTTGTGACTTGTCTTTCGCTTTCTTTTTGGTGTATATTGAAGAACAGAAGTTCTGACTATTAATGTAGATGAATTCACCAAATATTTCCTCTTTGTGATGAGCCTTCTGTGTCTTGTTTGAAGCAGTTCTTCGCCATCTGCTTCAGTTTTTAAGAAATTAATAAGAAATTAGTTGTACATCTTTTCTGAGTTAGACTGTTATTTCAGACTCAAGGTTGCAATAGTCCATTTTCTCTCATTGTTTCACTGTGGTGACACACTTCACACAAAGGAAGGAAATACTTTAATGACGAAATGCAAGATAATAAACCACAGCTGATTAAAATTATTCTTACCCTTTATTCAATGTTTAACAAGTGTAATGTACTGTGCTGGGCTATTTACAAAAAAATAAATAAACTATATCACATCTGTTCTATGGATTACACATTTTACAGAGAAGAAACTGAGGCACACAATGTTTAAAATATACTCAGTAGACAAGTATTAACATAAAAGTATAGTCGTTAGTGAAGCATAACTTCAATTAAGAGAAAAACTTCCAACTCAAAAAATCTGTTTTGAGAGTCAGCCTAAAGAGTGCCTTTGTACCAAAACATTCTCCTTTGGATATAGTAGATATGTTTTAGGAGTAGCATCACATTTTCCTGAAAATGCAATGAAAAATGAATCCTCGTTCATTTTTGATGGGCAATTTCTCAGGTACCAAAAGGTACACATTTGAAGTCTTGAAGAGGAAATTAACTGTTGAGGATAGAGTGTCCTTGCAAATTCATTACCATTGACCACCTATAGTACAAATATTCTGATATGCAGTGGTTACGAAAAAAGTACAGAACAGAGAGTTATCAGGTTTACAAATGTCCTAGATGTTGTTAGACAGGAAAAGCAGGAAGCAAATGAACACCTGGTAAAAAGCTTTCTCATTTCCTATGGAAGTTAGAAGACTTAAATTTTATCAGAATTCAAGGCTTGGCTCTGTAACTGATACTGTGGCTTTGGCCAAATTACTAAATGTCTCTGTTCCTTACTTTCGTCTTCTGTGGATAACAGCATCTATACGTATTTCCATCCCAGGGATGTTTTGAGATAATATTGAACTATGCACATGAAATGCTTTGAGATTGCTAATATACACTGTAAGGTATTATGAGAGTTGCTAATGTTAATAGTAAGTACATGCTAATGCTGATAGCATATAAGACTGATAGGGTCAAATATGTTATTGTTAATTGCCGTTGAGTTGGTTCCAGCTCAGGACATTGCCCAGTCATGCGCCATCCTCACAATCATTGAGACGTTTGAGCCCATTGTTGCAGCCACCATGTCTGTCCATTTCATGGAGGGTTTCCCTCATTTTCACTGACCCTCTACCTTACCAAGCATGATGTCCTTTTCTAGTGATTGGTCTTTTCTAATGACGTGTCCAAAGTAAATGAGATGAAGTCTCACCATCCTCACTTCTAAGGAGCATTCTGGCTGTCCTGGCTGTCAAATACATATCCATATCTCTATCTCTGTCTGTCTGTCTGTCTGCCTGCCTGCCTGTCTGTCTATCTATCATCTATCTATCCGCATATGTACATATACAATTTTATACACACATAATGACAATAATAATCTTTTCCATTTAAGTTATATTTTACACTCTTTGGAGGACTGTTTTAATTATTTCATATGCACCACAGAAGAACCATGTGAGGTGGGCTAAGTGTTGCCCTACCTTTCCCTGTTGCTAATGCAGACCTCTACTTTTTTTTGTGGTGCTGATGTTTTCTTTGTTCCTCTTACTCTCCTGAGCTGAGTTCCTTTTGTTTGTGAAATTTCTTTTTGTTTCTTTCATTATTGTAGATTTTGTGTTTACTGGGACTTTATGTTTTTCTTCTTTATTTTGATGAGTAGGTATGTTAAATTTCTTTGTGGTTACCTTGAAACTTACCCTTATCATCCTAAGTTTGAACAAGTCTTTCACTACTTGATATCACCTTGATTTTCTCTCCATTTGAAAGTTCTGTATATACACCATGTATTCCTCCTTTTATTGTTCTGACATTGTTGTTATTTAGAGATTGACATCTCTATTTCCCTGTTTTGAATCTTTTAGTTTTATCCTCGAGAGTTCATTACCTAGGTTGCTATTTGGCTGATAGTGGCCTACATCCTAGATTCAGGTTGTTGTCTGATGTTGGTTCTCTAATTGAAAGATTTTCTTTAATAATTCTTAAAAGTTTGATTTGGTTTTTACAAATTCTCTTAATTTCTGTTTATCTGGAAATGTACTGATTTCACCACCATATTTGAGAGAGAGTTTTGCACAGTATATATTATTCTTGGTTAGCAATTCTTATCATTCAAGGTTTTATATATATCCTCCCCATTGCCTTCTTGCCTGCATGGTTTCTGCCAGGTAATCAGAGCTTAGTCTTATTGCTTCCCCTTTGCATGTGACTTTTCATTTTTCTCAAGGTACTTTCAGGATTCTTTCTTTGTCTTTAGTTTTGGCGAGTGTGAGTATGATGTCTTGATAACTTTCTTTTGAAGTCTATCCTGTATGGGGTTCATTAAGCTTCTTGAATGGTCAGCTTTTCATCTTTCATGATGTTAGGGAAGTTTTCTATCAGCAAATCTTCAATGACTCTGTTTGTATTTTCCATTTTCTCCCCCTATCCTGGAACTTCAATCACATGCAGATTTTTGCTCTTGATTGTATCCCACATAATTCTTAGATTTTCTTCATTTTTTGTCTAATTTTTCCTCCAACAAAGGCATCCCTGATTTGTCTTTGATTTCCCTGATTGTCTTCCATTGTTTCAGATTTGCTTCTAAAACCTTCTGTTGTGTTGTTCATTTCTGTAATTTTGTTTTTTTATCTTTAAAATTTTTAATTGTTGTTTTTGTGTGATTTCTAATTGTTTATTTATTTTGACATTTTGTTCCTGTATTATTTTCCTGAATTCCTCTATTGCTTTATCTGTGTTTTCCTTGATTTGGGCTATGTTTTGGGTGGTTTTCTTTGTGTTTTCTGTGATTTTGTCTGCGTTTTCCTTGCTCTCTTTCCTAATCTCTTGGAGAGCCCTGAATATTAGACTTTTGAATTCCCTGCCAGGTAGTTCCAATGCCTTCTGCTGGAAGGTGAAACCTCTCTCCCCACAAAAATGTTGCAATTTAGTCAATTTCTACTCGTAGCGAACCTACAGGACAGAGTAGAACTGTCCTATAGGGTTTCCAAGGAACAGCTGGTGGATTTGAACTGCTGACCTTTTGGTTAGCAGCCAGCTCTTAACCACTGCACCACCAGGGCTCCAGTGGAAGGTCAACTGGTGCTTTATGCTGGTTGCTTACTAGAGCCATCTTGTCCTAATTTTTTTTTATGTGTTTTGATATTGTCTGCTATCTCCAAGACATTCAGGTATTATTTTATTTATTGGTTGTAGGTTTGTTTGTTTCATCCTACTTTTTTGTTTTGTTTGGTTATGTCTAGGTGGGTGGGCGGGCATGTTTTGTTGCTTGCTCATTTTTGGGCATGATAGTTCTCACCACCTTGTGTTGGTGTTCAAGGCCAGTCACTTAGCTATTGAGTAGGTTCAACAGGAAGGGAAGAGGCAGAGGTGGGTCATTTATCTGCAGCATGAACCAGGCTGGGGTTTGGATCTGGGTCACTATGGTCTGCTGGTTGGAGGGGGGGCCCAAGCTGGCAGGAAGGGGTCTGGAGTCCAGGCTGGGTCCCCTCAGGGCTGTGGGTGGCCGGCCAGAGAAGAAGGGTGGGGGTGATACTAAAAATCCATCTTTAACCTCTGCTGGACATTCTGCTGCTTTCAGCCTCTTTGCTGGTTTCTGGTCTATTTACTTTCTTATCTAGAGCAGTTCTTACAAACAATTATCACTTTTTAGGAGCCCTGTCCTTTCTCACAGCCCCTTAACTGACAAAATATGATTTTGACTTACATTCCTTAGAGAAAGGGAAGTAACCAAAGATCTATCTCAGGCTCTCCTGCTCCAACCTACAAATATATCTACCTCCTCACCCACCCTTACTCTTTTCCTCTTTTTTAGAGGATGAAGTGACCTTCCTCTGTTCGGGGCTGATCCCTCTATCTTTCCTACAAATTTTATTCCCTCTGAGCTTCCCCAGAACCTCAGTTCCACTTATCTTCATTCTCTCCCTCTTTTCTATCTGATTTTCTATCTTTTCTATTAAATCATATATATGCTCAAAGATCTCATTTCACCAACAAATAATACACATGAATTGCCCCTGACACACTTTAATTTTATATGCTTATATTCTTCTTTTGTTACCCTATCACCCTAGATCATTTTTCCTTCTATGGTTGAACTTCTCCAAGCAGTAATTTATACTAGCTGTTCTAATTAAATGATCTGTCCATAGAGTTGCCATATAAATACTACAACTAAAAAAAATTCTTGAGTTATTCTGATATTTAATGTGGTACTTTGGATACTTCCTTCTGTTAACTTTTTACCTCTCTCAATAAGGAAGTTTACTTGGACAAATAAGTGCACATAATTTACTGCCTTGACCAAGGACTGGAGAGAGTGTCACTAACTGCTAATCTCTGTGTAAGAAACGGGAACTTTAAGGGTAGTGATGGAAATTGTGATGGCTTGAAACCAAAGACCAATTGGGAATTGCTGAACTTTGGTTCTTGCTTCATAAAAGGAGAGCACATAATTAGATGAACCCTCTCCTCTGTTGACAAAAATTATTGAGATTTATGATACCATGAGGGAATATGGGGGACCTTTTACTGTTAGCAAGTGTCAGATTACACTGATGATATTCCTTGTCAACTCACTTTTGAGGGTGGAGAGTGGTGGGTTTATTGGTGGACTGGGCCCTCTGGGGCATACCAATTTAGTGAATTTCTACAAAAACTCATTTCTAAAGAACATGGCTAAAAAAAAAAAAAAAAGGATAGAAAGTAATTTAGTATTCACCTTATAAAAATGCTGGAGCAAAAACTGAAAAACAAAACACTGAAATGTAATATCAAGGCTACAAACTAGCTGACCTCAGTTTGTGAAACTTTAAAGACAGAAATTTAAATATTGCCTTACTTTGGTTTTACAAATCGATGTACCTGTTACTTAAGTTTTAAAAATCATTAAACTTCGGAGATACTTTTTCAAGATCTTCTTTATCAAAGTTTAATTTTAAGCTCCCCAAATTGCTCTTTCCCTTGTGTGAAAATTTTGGGAGAATGCTTAGCAACTTTTGTTTAGAAAGAAAGATTTAATTCCTAATAGGTAAAAACTACTTGCCTTTCAAGTATTGCAAAAAGCGATCATCCCTCTTAAAGCAGTGTTTACATTTGTTTTTCTTAGTCAATTTACTGAATGTGATGTGTGTTGCTGTCATCAGGGCCATGGTCTGCAAGTAAGCTATGTGATATACCAGTTCAGGTAATTGGAATCCCCACCGAGTTTGAATGAGAACAGTAAAAGCAGACAGGTAATTTGCCAGTGGCAGAGACAACATTTGGAATATTTTTATTTCGTTTGCATTATATTCTTCAACCTGGAAAATAAAGAACTCTTTCAGAAAAATAAATAAATAAATAAAAGACAAACAAAATAACCCCCTCACTCTTATTTGAAGAAAATGAAGTTTAGATGAAGCAGTTGAAAGACTGTCTTGAGGAAAATGAAATCAGAGCTATCACTAAAACTGTCAGACATTAACTGTCAGGGTATTTGAACAAAAAGTCTAAAATATACAATGACTTCCAACAAAGTTTGAGGAAATGATGTTATGAATATAATATATACAAAAGATAGGAATCTTACCATTGCCCAAAATCTTCAATCCAGTGTGTGATCCTTTAGAATGTTTTCTGACTGTCTTCATTCTGCCTTGGCTGCTCTATGTTCACTGGGGCTTTTACCCATGATGATGTAACAGAAAAATGACAAAAAGTGAATTTTATATAACTCAATTAAATACTTTTTCAGAGAGAAAGTGATAGGCTTGAGTGCAGAGGAGGCTGAAGCTGTAGGTTAAATCAGTATTCTTTAACAGTGTGTGAACTCTTTTCACTCTTGTGAATTTCATTTAGCCGTGCTGACTCCATCTTTCATAAAATCGGTTATAGAAGGCAGACCTACAACTAGTATGTAGCCATGACCACTCTCATCTAGAATCAAAGAGCTTTCTGAAGTGCAGCCAATTTCAAATAGCCCAGTTTAAGAGCCTGAGGAAATTTATGAATGATACAATGATGAATAAAGCCAAATTATTTAGATGATGCTTGTATGCCTACAAGTCCCTGGGTGGTGTAAATGGTTAATATGCTCTGCTGCTAACTGAAAAGTTGGAGGTTTGAATCCACTCAGAAATGTCTTGCAAGAAAGGCCTGGCGATGTACTTCCAAAAATTCAGCCATTAAAAACCCTATGGAGCACAGTTCTACTCTGACACACATGGGATCACCATGAGTCAGAATAGCTTCCACAGCAACTGATTGTATGGTTCATACCAGCACGCAGACATAGAGATACATGAGCCAGATTTTACCAGCCTTCTTCCAATCTATTCTGGCTGCACTGGATCCAGTGTAACAATACAAGTGGGGACTGGTTACGTTATTTCCAAATAATCTCCAAAGCAAAAAACAGAGAGCTGGCTGTGGTTGTGTTCTTGGTTAGAGATTTTTGAAGGAGGCTCTGCTTCTATTTATGCTATCACTGGAACGATTTATTGTACAAATGCTTCTGTGGCAAATGCGGATAGAAGAATGATGTTGCTTAGAGCCCTGCCACTGAAACTATTAGCTACCCAGTGGCATTTCTCCTTACTAAAACTGGGATGTAACCAATTTTCCTGGGGTTAATATAGGGAGAGCTATCCTACAGATGGACAAGTAGCAAGGTATTTGCAAATGATAAAAACGGAAACTTGGTTGGAAAAAGCACTGAAATGATCTTATAGCGACACAGTAGCTGAGCAGCATTCAGATTCATGTATTCACAGATCTGAAAGCTAGATGAAACTCCAAGTGGGCTGGAAGGTATTATTACCCCTATTTTACAAATATGACCCAAGATTTCCCTAAGATTACATGTATTCACCAACTTTATAATTAAATAGCTATTGAAATTAAACCTTAAAAAATCAGCAATTATATCTTCTGTCCGAAAGATCAATTGCCTTTATGAACAAAAAAAAAAAAAAAGAAAAGAAAAAATGAACAAGGACCATCAAATGAGAAGTAAGGAAACTTTCATGTATCTGTGCTGAAGATGCAAAGGAGCTTTATGACAATACAAAAACATTGGATAATCTATGCCTTGCTTCCAAAACTTTATGCGGTCAGGCCATCTCCTGTGAGACACAGGCTTATGGTCCGCTGCGAGGCTAAAGTAATGATGTTCATCTGGGAGTTAGTGCACGTTTCATGACCTGCAGAGGTAGTTGTCTAAGTGGATGCAGCATTGTCGTAACAATTACAACAGTAAAAAGAATGACAACAAAGAATTCTCAATAAAATTGATTCCCAATACTGCTACATTTATTTGCTTATTTTTTTTTTACAGCTACTTTTTTGTGTTCTTAAAACTTACAGTTAGTAAGTTAATAAGTGATATCACAGTTATCACTAACTGTTAATTTTTTTAAAGGTGTGCCTATAAAATAAATATTTTTCTTGGGGAAAAAAAACAGAAACAGCTTTGTTTTTCTAGCAGGTTCTTTTTTTTTTAATGAGATTGGCTTTTTTTTTAGGTTTTTTTTTTTTTTAATCATACTTTAGGTGAATGTTTACAAAACAAAATAACTTCTCATTAAACAATTAGTACACAAATTGTTTTATAACATTGATTAAGAACCCCACAACATGTCAACACTCTCCCTTCTCGACCTTGAGTTCCCTATTACCAGCTTTTCTATTCCCCCCTGCCTTCTAGTCTTTGCCCCTGAGCTGGTGTGCCCCTTTAGTCTCCTTTTGTTTTATGGGCCTGTCTAATCTTTAGCTAAAAAGTGAACTTCAGAAGTGACTTCATTACTGAGCTAAACGGGTGTCCAGGGACCACACTCTTGGGCTTTCTCTAGTCTCTGTCAGGCCAATAAGTCCGGTCTTTTTTTATGAGTTAGAATTTTGTTCTACATTTTTCTCCAGCTCTGCCGGGGACCCTCTATTATGATTCCCATCAGAGCAGTCAGTAGTGGTAGCCGGGCACCATCTAGTGGTACTGGACTCCGTCTGTTGGAGGCCATGGTAGTTTTGTTTCATTAGTCCTTTGGACTAATCTTTCCCTTGTGTCTTTAGTTTTCTTCATTCTCCCTTGCTCCCGAAGGGGTGAGATCAGTGCAGTATCTTAGATGGCTGCTTACAGGCTTTTAAGAACCCAGATGCTACTCACCAAGGCAAAGTGTAGAACATTTTCTATATAAACTATGTTATGCCATTTGAGCAAAATGTTCCCTAGTCCATGGTCCCCACAGCCCTCAGCTCATTAATTTGGTCCCTCAGGGAGTTTGGATGTATCTATGGAGCTTCCATGACCTTGCCTTGTACAAGTTGTGCTGGCTTCCCCAGTATTGCATACAGTCTTACCCTTCACCAGAGTTACCACTTATCTACTGCCTATTTAGAGTTTTTCCATTCCCCCCTCTCCCCTCCCTCATAACCATCAAAGATTGTTTCTTTTTGTGTGTAAACCTTTTCATGAGTTTTTATAGTAGTGGTCTCATACAATACTGATTCTTTTGTGATTGACTTATTTCACTCAGCATAATGCCATCCAAATTTATCCATGTCGTGAGATGCTTCGAAGATTCATCATAGTTCTTTATTGTTGCATAGTACTCTATTGTGTGTATGTACCATGGTTTGTTTATCCATTCATCTGTTGATGGGCATCTAGGTTGTTTCCATCGTTTTGCTATTGTGAACAATGCTGCAATGAACATGGGTGTGCATATGTCTGTTCTTGTGACGTCTCATTTCTCCAAGACATATTCCTAGGAGTGGGATTGCTGGATCACATGGTATTTCTAAGGAAGTGGCATATCATTTTCCAAAATTGTTGTATCATTTTGCATCCCCACCAGCAGTGCATAAGAGCTCAAATCTTCCTGAAGCCTCTCCAATGTTTGTTATTTTCTGTTTTTTTGATTCCTGCCAGTAATCCTGGATAAGATGGCATCTCATTGTGGTTTTGATTTGCATTTCTGTAATAGTGGGAAACCCTTGTGGCATAGTGGTTAAGTGCTACGGCTGCTAACCAAAAGGTCGGCAGTTCAAATCCACCAGGTGCTCCTTGGAAACTATGGGGCAGTTCTACTGTGTCCTATAGGGTTGCTAGGAGTCAAAATAGACTTGATGGCAATGTGTTTGTCGTCAATGGCTAGTGATTGTGAGCATTTACTAAAGTGTCTGTTAGCCACTTGAATGTCTTCTTTGGTGAAATGTCTTTTCATTTCCTTTACCCATTTTTTAATTGGATTATTTGTATTTTTGTCGTAGAGGTGTTGGATTTTCCTGTAGATTTTAGAAATTAGACCTTTGTCAGATTTATAATAGCCATTTTTTTTTTCTCAGTCTGTGGGTTCTCTTTTACTCTTTTGGTGAAGTCTTTTGATGAACATAAGCATTTAACTTTTAGAAGATCACAGTTATCTAGCTTATCTTCTGGAGTTTGTGTGTTGTTAGTTATGGTTTGTATCCTGTTAATGCTGTGTAGTAGGGTCTCTAGCATTGGTCCTATTTTTTCGTCTATGATCTTTATAGTTTTCGGTTTTATATTTAGGTCTTTGATCCATTTTGAATTAGTTTTTGTGTGTGGCGTGAGGCATGAGTCCTGTTTCATTTTTTTGCAGATGGACATCCAGTTTTGCCAGCACCATTTGTTAAAAAGACTGTCTTCTCCCCATTTGATGGACTTTGGCCCTTGTCAAAGATCAGGTGACTATAGGTGAATGGATTTACATCTGGGTTCTCAATTCTGTTCCATTGGTCAATGTATCTGTCGTTGTGTCACTACCAGAGTGTTCTGACTACTGTTGCTGTGCAGTAGGTTCTGAGGTCAGGTAGTGCGAGTTCTCCTACTTTATTCTTCTTCTTCAATAGTGCTTTACTTATCTGGGGCCTCTTCCCTTTCCGTATAAGATTAATGATTAGTTTTTCCATCTCTTTAAAGAATGTTGTTGGTATTTGGATCGAGATTGCATTGTATTTGTAGATTGCTTTGGGTAGAACTGTCATTTTCACAATATTGTGTCTACCCATGAGCATGGTGTGTTTTTCCATTTATATAGATCTCTTTTGGTTTCTTGCAATAGAGTTTTGTAGTTTCCTTTGTATAGGTCTTTTACATCCCTGGTTAGATTTTTTCCTAAGTTTTTTTTTTTAAGGGGCCATTATATGTTTTCCTGATTTCCCTTTAGTCGTTCTCTTTATTGGTGTATAGGAGTCCAACTAATTTTTGTATGTTTATCTTGTATTTTTCTACTGTACTGAATTTTTCTATTTTTGTTGTAGAGGTGTTGGATTTTCTTGTAGATTTTAGAGATTAGTTCCAGTTTTCTCATGGAGTCTTTTGGGTTTTCTATGTATAGTATCATATTATTCACAAATAGGGACAGGTGTACTTCTTTATTACCAGTTTGGATACTCTTTATTTCTGTTTCTTGCCTTATTCCTCTAGCTAGGACTTCCAACATAATGTTAAATACGAGTGGTGATAAAGGGCATCCTTGTATTCTTCCTGTTCTCAGGGGGAATGTTTTCAGCCTCTCTCCATTAAGAATGATGTTGGTTATTGGTTTATTCCTGGTGGCATAGTGATTAAGTGCTACGGCTGCTAACCAAAGGGTCGGCAGTTTGAAACTACTAGGCGCTCCTGGTATTGGTTTATTATGCTGAGGACTTTCCCTTCTATACATATTTCATTGAGAGTTTTTATCAGAAATCGGTGTTGAACTTTGTTGAATGCCTTTTCTGCATCAATTGAGATGATTATGTGATTCTTTTCTTTCATTTATGTGGTGGATTAAGTTGATTAATTTTCTAATTGTAAACCACCTTGCATACTTGGTATGAATTCTATTGGCCCTGGTGTGTTATTTTTTTGATATGATACTGAATTCTATTGTCTAGAATTTTGTTGAGAATTTTTGCATCTATAGTCACGAGAGATATCGGTCTGTAATTTTCGTTTATTGTGGTGTCTTTGCCTGGTTTTGGTATCAGGATTATGCTGGCTTCATAAAAAGAATATGGAAGTATCCCTTCCTTTTCTATGTTCTGAAATAGTCTGAGTAGACTGGCGTAAGCTCTTTTTTAGTGTTTGGTAAAATTCTCCACTGAAGCCATCTGGGCCAGGGATTTTTTTTGTTGGGAGTTTTTTTTTTTTTTTACCTTTTCAAACTCTTCTTTTGTTGTAAGTCTGTTCAGGTTTTCAACATCATTTTGTGTTAGCTTGGGGAGGTAGTGTGTTTCCATTTCCTCTAGGTTTACAAATTTGTTGAAGTATAGTTTTTTATAATACTCTGTTATGATCCTTTTTATTTCAGTTGTGTCTGTTGTAATGTCCCCCATTTCATTTCTTATTTGGCTTATTTGCATCCTCTCCTGTTTTTGTTTTGTCAGTTTGGCCAATGGTTTGTCGATTTTGTTGATCCTTTCAAAGAACCAACTTTTGGCTTTGCTGATTTTTTCTATTCTTTTATTTGTGCTCTGATCTTTATTATTTCCTTTCTTCTGGTGACTGTGGCCATCTTTTGCTGTTCTGTTTCTATTTGTCTGAGTTGTGTACCTAATGTTTTGATTTTTGCTTCTTTGTTCTTTTTTGATGTGTGCATCTGTTGCTATAAATTGACTGTGAACACTGCCTTTGCTGTGTCTCAAAGGTTTTGGTATGATGTGGTTTGATTCTAGGAATTTTTTATTCTATCTTTGATTTCTTCTGTTACCCAGTGGTTTTTAAGTAGGGTGTTATTCACTTTCCATGTAATTGATTTTTCTCCCCCTTACTCTTCCTGTTGTTAATTTCTACTTTAATGGTGTTGTGATCAGAGAAGATACTTTGTATTATCTCAGTGTTTTTGATTTTGTTAAGAGTTACTTTGTGGCTTAAGATGTGGCTTCTTCTGGAGAACATTCCATGTGCATTGGAAAAGAATGTGTACTTTGCAACTCTTGGGTGTAGTGTTCTATATATGTCTATGAGTTCAAGCTGGCTGATTGTATCCTTTTGATCTTCTGTATCTTTGCTGAGTTTCTTTCTAGATGTTCCAAGCGGGGTGTGTTGATGTCTCCTACTATAATTGTGAAACTGTCAATTTCTCTTTTCAGTGCTGTTGGAGTTTCTTTTATGTATTCTGAAGTCCTGTCATTGGGCGTGTAGATATTTTTAGTGATTATGTCTTCATGATGAATCATCCCTTTAATCATTAAATAATGTCCTTCTTTGTCTTTTATGGTGGATTTTGTTTGAAAGTCTGTTTTATCCGAGATTAGTATTGCCATTCCTGTCTAGCAGGTTCTTTGATATTGCTTATTGGAATGTATGCTATGGAAACTGGATAAACTCTATGCTAGAACACTTTTTGAAAAATTATCTTGTTTTGCTGACAATTTATGTTTTTATTGAATTTATGGACATTATTTCACTGGGATTTTTTCTCTGTTGTTTTTGTTTTTGTTTTTGTTTTGGCTTTAGATATCAGCAAATGCACATATTGAGAAATGGATCCACCACCTAACTGCATTGCATCAGCATCCTGATGCCAATATTTGAGAATTTGCTGAGATATATAATAAGAAAAGGAAACGGGAAGGAAAACAACATTTATTAAGCATCTCCTTTGTGTAGAGTGCTGTGCTTCCACTCTTAGCCACTTTCTGTGCACTTACCGTATATATCTTTACAGACTTTCTCTTCACTTCTCACAGCAAAACTTCAAGCCAGGCATGATCTCCACTTAACAGATGATAGAATGGAAGTGAAGAGGTGTTACATACTTTTCAGAGTAAGGATTCATACCTAGGCCTCTCAAACTAAAAATCCCTGGCTCATTTTCACCACACAAAAATAATGGCTGTTCCCTCAGATCACTGATTGGCAACCCATGACCATTCTAGCTTGTATGATCTAATTTCAGAAACATTCTCCTGTTACAAGTGGAAGAACTGAGGCCCAGAGAAAGGCAAACCCACACTGGCTCCTTCTGTCTTCTCTAGTTCAGCGTTTCACAGTTTGAGTCAATTAATCGATTATAAGCTATGATGACATCCTCCTGGAATGGAGGTTTGCAGCAGGGAGCACTGTTGCTGGGAATGAGGTGTGCCATTTTCTGTATAATATTTAAAACTCTACTGTGGGTACTGCCAAGAAGAGAGAAGTGTCTGATGAAAAAAAAATCACATCTTTCAAAGTAGGTGGACTGAGGAGTACTAATACTAAAGATTTTGGTATTTCTTTCATATTTGCATTGGAAAATTCTCTTTCAGAGGCACTTTGAGACAATTAAGTAGCTTACAAGGTCAGTCAAGAAAAGTCAAAATAAACCACCTTCAGAAGGACCAAACTCAATAACAACAACAAAATACTTTCACAGGCTCGGTATTACCAGCAGAAGGTACAGCAAGTGTAGCTAGCTTAAAGACAGATTCACTGACTGTTGTTGAAATAATCGCAGAATGCTTGTGTGCAGCTGTAGATACAGTTTTTCTTGATTAAAAAAAACAGAGAGAGAAAGAGAGATCTCTTCCTAGTGCACGAAGTGTTACTCATTATACCCTAAATGTTTTGCAGAGCGATGACTGAAAGATTACATTAAAAAGCCTTCTCTGTTAGAACCCAGCATGACCAACTTTGGCCTAGATAATGAAGACACTGAAGTATTCTGAGCTCTTTAGTTGCTTCTCTCAAGGTGGGTTCCCAGAACCCTCATGCCGCTCAGGGTCTTGTACCCTGAACTGCCCTCTCCAGATGAAGCACTCCACCCCATATCCTTGACCTTGACGGAATTCCAGTATCTAAATGTATCATGGTCTTGCTACACTAATCTGTTAAACTAATTGGGGAGATGTTATAACTCTCTGATATATGACAGCATAGCCAGAGACTTCTTTGCCCTCTGATACTATTTCCAGGCCTCGAGGAGAACTTAGAGGGTAAGGATTCTTGGTCTGGGAAACCTTTCTGACTCTCTTAAAATTAAGTGTATTTTCCTAAGAACATGTGTATTAATTCAATGAATTTTCTATTGTTTATCTGGAAAAATACCCTTGACCTCCATTTATACCCACAAAACACAAAAGGCTGGAAATCTCTGGATTTCCTGAGAGAGCATTTTGTTTTCCCAGTTATTAATCTTTCTGTGTGCCAAGGGAACACCAGCTTGTAATGTATCTTCTCCCTGTATTGTTGAGGTAGAAGTGGGAAGACAGCTTTTATCTACAAAACCTAGAATTGCATGCTTTTATTTCTCCTTGACTCAGTAACCAGTATTTATCTTGTTATTATGCTTACAATTATTCAAATATATTTGTAACAATTGGTAAACATAGAGATATAGAACTTTATGTTAGTTTTTTGAAGTTCATGAGCAAAAATTACCCACTAAAGACCAGTAGTTTCTCCAGAGGCTAAGATGAAAAGGCAGTATTTATCCCCAGTTTATGCTCTGTCATTAACACTTTACCTTGGTAGTAAGTAGCGCTCTTACTTATTTTATTATTATTTGTGTAGTAAGGACAAGTGCTATCATTTGTGTATTAGGCACAAATTAAACGGCTACTTTAATTCCAAATGAAACTTTACAGGAATCCTGATTTCCAGATTCTAAACCACCTCATTGTTTTATTAGGAAATCTTAAGGAAGAATATGCTGAAGACTATCTTTCCTACAAAATATCAACACAGATTTCGAACTTGATAAAGTTGGTGGTCCTGTAACATTGTGAATGTACTAAATGTCACTGAATTGTACATTTTAAAATGGTCAATTTTGTTATATGAATTTTACCTTAATAATAATAATAATAACAAAATCAAGAAAAAGATAGGAAGTCTCCAAGAGACTCATCTCCTGTCCTTCACAAAAAGATCGCGCATAACTCCACCAGGATAGTTGTCTACCCAGGCCACAGAAATCCATTTGAAATCTACCGTACTAAGAGAGATTAGGTCAGGCTTTAAATTAAAAGTTCTAGGCAAGTTAAATTGTCTCTTAATTCTTAAATACCACTCAGAGTCCAAGAACCTTACTTCTTCCAAATTATTTGTTCTCACTCTGGTTATACGGGTTGGTTCCCAAGATCCACTGTAAAGTCTGATCTATTATCTTTGTTCTAATTGTCCTTAAACCAAAAACCAAACCTCCTGCTGTCAAGTTGATGTCAACTCGTGGTGACCTCATGTGTTACAGAGTAGAACTGTTCCATAGGGTTTTCCTGACTGTAACCTGTATGGAGCAGGTAGCCAGTCCTTTCTTCCAGCAGTAGTTAGTAGTTGAGTGCAAACTGCTTGCACCATCCAGGGACCTTAAAGGTCCCTAGGGGAATTTTTTTTTTTTAAACCTTTGGTGGCATTTTCTAGTATCTCACTCCTATCCTCAAAGTTTGTGAGGCTAAATTAAATCCCTCCTTTGGCTTTTAAAATCCATTTCTTCTCTTTTAAATTCTCTGTACGAATATATAAGAGTTGATCAGAAGCCATCAGATGCCTCTTCAAAAAATTCAATATCGAGGCAGGGCCAAGATGGCGGACTAGGTGGACGCTACCGCGGATCCCTCTTGCAACAAAGACTTGGAAAAACAAGTGAATTGATCACATACATAACAATCTACGAACTCTGAACAACAAACACAGACTTAGGGACGGAGAACGAACAAATACGGGCAGACAGCGATTGTTTTCAGAACTAAGAGCCAGCGTACCAGGCAGGTGACCTTCGGAGCCCGGACTGGGGCAGAGCCCAGGGGGGCAGATGGCACAGACAAGGGGCCCAGCCCTACCCACCCCCGAACCCATCCCGGGAGGGAGTCTAGCTGGTTGGCGAGGGCGGCATAGCAGCGCAGCCGGCGGGAGAAGCACCCGGGAGGCAGTGACTGATCTTGGAGCTGGGAGAGCAGCATCCCAGCCAGGGAGCCGTCCCGCCGGGAGTTTGGCGGGAAGCGGGCGAGGCGCGAGCGTGGGGATCAGCGATATTTCCCTAAAGCGACCCCGGGGAGCGGGCGCCCAGACGTTCGTGAGGGCCACGCCCACCCAGTTTGCGCGAGCGGTGCGGCGCACCAGAGGGAGAAATCCCCGGGAGGAAGTGACTGATCTTGGAGCGGGGAGAGTAGCGTCCCAGCCGGGGAGCCATCCTGCCGGGATTCTGGCGGACGGGGGCGGAGCCTGAACGCGGGGATCAGCTCTATATTCTGAGGTGCTACACGCCTAGCTCTCTGATCCCTCCCCCACCCTCCCCAGGCGGCTCCATTAACATCCGGATACCCTGAGCCAGAAGGAGAATTCAGATAGGGATCTGACTGCATTTTTTTTTTAGCTGATTACCTGGAAAATCTAGTTCCCCAGTGATGGCTCGGAGACAGCAGTCCATATCAAACCACATAAAGAAACAGACCATGACAGCTTCTCCAACCCCCCAAACAAAAGAATCAAAATCTTTCCCAAATGAAGATACAATCCTGGAATTATCAGATACAGAATATAAAAAACTAATTTACAGAATGCTTAAAGATACCACGAATGAAATTAGGATAACTGCAGAAAAAGCCAAGGAACACACGGATAAAACTGTTGAAGAAGTCAAAAAGGTTATTCAAGAACATAGTGGAAAAATTAATAAGTTGCAAGAATCCATAGAGAGACAGCATGTAGAAATTCAAAAGATTAACAATAAAATTACAGAATTAGACAATGCAATAGAAACTCAGAGGAGCAGACTTGAGCAATTAGAATGTAGACTGGGACTTCTGGAGGACCAGGGAATCAATTCCAACATAGCTGAAAAAAAATCAGATAAAAGAATTAAAAAAAAATGAAGAAACCCTAAGAATCATGTGGGACTCTATCAAGAAGGATAACTTGCGAGTGATTGGAGTCCCAGAACAGGGAGGGGGGACAGAAAACACAGAGAAAATAGTTGAAGAACTCCTGACACAAAACTTCCCTGACATCATGAAAGACGAAAGGATATCTATCCAAGATGCTCATCAAACCCCATTTAAGATTGATCCAAAAAGAAAAACACCAAGACATATTATCATCAAACTTGCCAAAACCAAAGACAAACAGAAAATTTTAAAAGCAGCCGGGGAGAAAAGAAAGGTTTCCTTCAAGGGAGAATCAATAAGAATAAGTTCAGACTACTCAGCAGAAACCATGCAGGCAAGAAGGGAATGGGACGACGTATACAGAGCACTGAAGGAAAAAAACTGCCAGCCAAGGATCATATATCCAGCAAAACTCTCTCTGAAATATGAAGGCAAAATTAAGATATTTACAGATAAACATAAGTTTAGAGAATTTGCAAAAACTAAACCAAGACTGCAAGAAATGCTTAAGGAGATTGTTTGGCCTGATGACCAATAATATCAGGTACCAGCACAATACAAGGTCACAAAACAGAACGTCCTGATATCAACGCAACTCAAATAGGGAAAGCACAAAAACAAACAAAGTAAGATTAATTCTAAAAAATAAATAAATAAACAAAATAAAACACATAACAGGAAATCATGGAAATCAATAGATAAAAGATCACAATAATCAAAAAGAGGGAATAAATATAGGAGGCATTGAACTGCCAGATGGAGAGTGATACAAGGCAATATAGAACGATACAAGTTAGGTTTTTACTTAGAAAAATACGGGTAAATAATAAAAGGTAAGCACAAAAAGGAATATCAATTGCATAACTCAAGAAAAACGTAACGACTCAACAAACATAAAGTTAAACATTATGAAAATGAGGATCTCACAATCTACTAAGAAAAACGCCTCAGCACAAAAAAGTATGTGGAAAAATGAAATGGCCAACAACTCACATGAAAAGGCATCAAAATGACAGCACTAAAAACTTATTTATCTATAATTACGCTGAATGTAAATGGACTAAATGCACCAATAAAGAGACAGAGAGTCACGGTCTGGATAAAGAAACACTATCCATCTATATGCTGCCTACAAGAGACACACCTTAGACTTAGAGACACAAACAAACTAAAACTCAAAGGATGGAAAAAAATATATCAAGCAAATAATAAGCAAAAAAGAAGAGGAGTAGCAATATTAATTTCTGACAAAATAGACTTTAGACTTAAATCCGCCACAAAGGATAAAGAAGGACACCATATAATGATAAAAGGGACAATTGATCAGGAAGATATAACCGTATTAAATATTTACGCACCCAATGACAGGGCTGCAAGATACATAACTCAAATTTTAACAGAATTGAAAAGCGAGATAGACACCTCCACATTTATAGTAGGAGACTTCAACACACCACTTTCGGAGGAGGACAGGACATCCAGTAAGAAGCTCAGTAGAGACACGGAAGACCTACTTACAACAATCAACCAACTTGACCTCATTGACTTATACAGAACTCTCCACCCAACTGCTGCAAAATATACTTTTTTTTCTAGTGCACATGGAACATTCTCTAGAATGGACCACATATTAGGTCACAAAACAAATCTTGGTAGAATCCAAAACATCGAAATATTACAAAGCATCTTCTCAGACCACAAGGCCATAAAAGTAGAAATCAATAACAGAAAAACTAGGGAAAAGAAATCAAATACTTGGAAAATGAACAATACCCTCCTGAAAAAAGACTGGGTTATAGAAGATATCAAGGAGGGAATAAGGAAATTCTTAGAAAGCAACAAGAATGAAAATACTTCCTATCAAAACCTCTGGGACACAGCAAAAGCAGTGCTCAGAGGCCAATTTATATCAATAAATGCACACATACAAAAAGAAGAAAGAGCCAAAATCAGAGAACTGTCCCTACAACTTGAACAAATACAAAGTGAGCAACAAAAGAACCCATCAGGCACCAGAAGAAAACAAATAATAAAAATTAGAGAACAGAAAAACAATTGAAAAAATTAACAAAGCCAAAAGCTGGTTTTTTGAAAAAATTAACAAAATTGATAAACCATTGGCCAGACTGACTAAAGAAAACCAGGAAAGGAAACAAATAACCCGAATAAGAAACGAGAAGGACCACATCACAACAGAGCCAAATGAAATTAAAAGAATCATTTCAGATTACTACGTAAAATTGTACTCTAACAAATTTGAAAACCTAGAAGAAATGGATAATTTCTTGGAAAAATACTACCTACCTAAACTAACACATTCAGAAGTAGAACAACTAAATAGACCCATAACAAAAAAAGAGATTGAAACGGTAATCAAAAAACTTCCAACAAAAAAAAGTCCTGGCCCAGACGGCTTCACTGCAGAGTTCTACCAAACCTTCAGAGAAGACTTAACACCACTACTACTGAAGGTATTTCAAAGCATAGAAAAAGACGGAATACTACCCAACTCATTCTATGAAGCTACCATCTCCCTGATACCAAAACCAGGTAAAGACATTACAAAAAAAGAAAATTTTAGACCTATATCCCTCATGAACATAGATGCAAAAATCTTCAACAAAATTCTAGCCAATAGAATCCAACAACACATCAAAAAAATAATTCACCCTGATCAAGTGGGATTTATACCAGGTATGCAAGGCTGGTTTAATATCAGAAAAACCATTAATGTAATCCATCACATAAATAAAACAAAAGATAAAAACCACATGATCTTATCAATAGATGCAGAAAAGGCATTTGACAAAGTTCAACACCCATTTATGATAAAAACTCTTACCAAAATAGGAATTGAAGGAAAATTCCTCAACATAATAAAGGGCATCTATGCAAAGCCAACAGCCAATATCACTCTAAATGGAGAGAGCCTGAAAGCATTTCCCCTGAGAACGGGAACCAGACAAGGATGCCCTTTATCACCACTCTTATTCAACATCGTACTTGAAGTCCTAGCCAGGGCAATTAGGCTAGACAAAGAAATAAAGGGTATCCGGATTGGCAAGGAGGAAGTAAAGCTATCACTATTTGCAGATGACATGATCGTATACATGGAAAACCCTAAGGAATCTTCCAGAAAACTACTGAAACTAATAGAAGAGTTTGGCAGAGTCTCAGGTTATAAAATAAACATACAAAAATCACTTGGATTCCTCTACATCAACAAAAAGAACACCGAAGAGGAAATAACCAAATCAATACCATTCACAGTAGCCCCCAAGAAGATAAAATACTTAGGAATAAATCTTACCAAGGATGTAAAAGACCTATACAAAGAAAACTATAAAACTCTGCTACAAGAAATTCAAAAGGACATACTTAAGTGGAAGAACATACTCTGCTCATGGATAGGAAGACTTAACATAGTAAAAATGTCTATTCTACCAAAAGCCATCTATACATATAACGCACTTCCAATCCAAATACCAATGTCATATTTTAAGGGGATAGAGAAACAAATCACTAATTTCATATGGAAGGGAAAGAACCCCCAGATAAGCAAAGCATTACTGAAAAAGAAGAAGAAAGTGGGAGGCCTCACTCTACCTGATTTCAGAACCTATTATACAGCCACAGTAGTCAAAACAGCCTGGTACTGGTGCAACAACAGGCACATAGACCAATGGAACAGAATTGAGAACCCACATATAAAGCCATCCACATATGAACAGCTGATATTTGACAAAGGCACAGTGTCAGTTAAATGGGGAAAAGATAGTCTTTTTAACAAATGGTGCTGGCATAACTGGATATCCATTTGCAAAAGAATGAAACAGGACCCATACCTCACACCATGCACAAAAACTAACTCCAAGTGGATCAAAGACCTAAACATAAAGACTAAAACGATAAAAATCATGGAAGAAAAAATAGGGACAACCCTAGGAGCCCTAATACAGGGCATAAACAGAATACAAAGCATTACCAAAAATGATGAAGAGAAACCAGATAACTGGGAGCTCCTAAAAATCAAACACCTATGCTCATCTAAAGACTTCACCAAAAGAATAAAAAGACCACCTACAGACTGGGAAAGAATATTCAGCTATGACATCTCCGACCAGCGCCTGATCTCTAAAATCTACATGATTCTGTCAAAACTCAACCACAAAAAGACAAACAACCCAATCAAGAAGTGGGCAAAGGATATGAACACACATTTCACTAAAGAAGATATTCAGGCAGCCAACAGATACATGAGAAAATGCTCCCGATCATTAGCCATTAGAGAAATGCAAATTAAAACTACGATGAGATTCCATCTCACACCAACTAGACTGGCATTAATCCAAAAAACACAAAATAATAAATGTTGGAGAGGCTGCGGAGAGATTGGAACTCTTATACACTGCTGGTGGGAATGTAAAATGGTACAACCACTTTGGAAATCCATCTGGCGTTATCTTAAACAGTTAGAAATAGAACTACCATACAACCCAGAAATCCCACTCCTCGGAATATACCCTAGAGATACAAGAGCCTTCACACAAACAGATATATGCACACCCATGTTTATTGCAGCTTTGTTTACAATAGCAAAAAGCTGGAAGCAACCAAGGTGTCCGTCAACGGATGAATGGGTAAATAAACTGTGGTATATTCACACAATGGAATACTACGCATTGGTATAGAACAGTGACGAATCTCTGAAACATTTCATAACATGGAGGAATCTGGAAGGCATTATGCTGAGCGAAATGAGTCAGAGGCAAAAGGACAAATATTGTATAAGACCTCTATTACAAGATCTTGAGAAATAGAAAAAACGGAGAAGAACACATACTTTTGTGGTTACAAAAGGGGGAGGGAGGGAGGGAGAGGGTTTTTTATTGATCAATCAGTAGATAAGATCTGCTTTGGGTGAAGGGAAAGACAACACACAATACAAGGAAGGTCAGCCGAATTGGACTGGACTAAAAGCAAAGAGGTTTCCGGGATAAAATGAAAGCTTCAAAGGTCAGTGGAGCAGGGGCTGGGGTCTGGGGAACATGGTTTGAGGAGACTTCTAAGTCAACAGGCAAAATAATTCTATTATGAAAACATTCTGCATCCCACTTTGAATTGTGGCGTCTGGGGTCCTAAATGCCAACAAGCGGCCATCTAAGATACATCAATTGGTCTCAACGCACCTGTAGCAAAGGAAAAGGAAGAACACCAAGGCCAGACGACAACTAAGAACCCAAGAGACAGAAAGGGCCGCATGAACCAGAGACCTACATTATCCTGAGACCAGAAGAACTAGTTGGTGCCCGGCCACAATCGACGTCTGCCCTGCTAGGGAGCACAACAGACAACTCCTGAGGGAGCAGGAGGCCAATGGGATACAGACCCCAAATTCTCATAAAAAGACCATACCTAATGATATGAATGCGACTAGAGGAATCCCAGAGACAATGCTCCCCAGACCTTCTGATGGCACAGGACAGGAACCATCCCCGAAGACAACTCATCAGGCATGAAAAGGACTGGTCAGTGGGGGGGAGAGAGATGCTGATGAAGAGTGAGCCAATTAAATTAGGTGGACACTGGAGAGTGTGTTGGCAACTCTTGACCGGAGGGGGGATGGGAAGATAGAGAGAGAGGGAAGACGGCAAAATTGGCACGAAACGAGAGACTGAAAGGGCTGACTCAATAGGGGGAGAAGGGAGTAAGATGTATGTAAACCTACATGTGACAGACTGATTGGAATGGTAAATGTTCACTTGAAGCTTAATAAAAATTAATTAAAAAAAAATTCAATATCGATCTTAATTCTCCAAATTTCACAAGCTTTTCCTCAAAGTTTTTTGTACACAAATTTTAAATTTATTGTTCACTTCTTGCCCTTTTTCAGTAGTTCCATTTCCTATATCATTTTATAGGGCTTCAAATTAGATACAGTTTTAGATATATAATGGAAAAATTAATTTATTCTTCCAACATGCTGTCTAGATGAATAATAATACCATCATATACCATTAGGGTGGCAAATTAAATGTGCTTTCACATTCATACCTCATTCCTTCTTTGTCAGCTCTGTATTCTATACTTATGGCAATGACAATAATATTCAGTTATTGTATATTTAGGATTTAGGTTGAATTCTAAATTCTTCACTATAAGTGGTGGCTCCTATCTCACTGAAATATGTTTAATTCCACATGTGATTTTCCTATTAAAATCCAATTTGTGTCCTTTATTCCAGCTCTTTAAACTTTTTTGAATTCTGACGCTATTTCCAAAATATCCATCTACCTGAGTCCTAGTCAGGAAGGACTATCCTCAGTTGCCTTATTCAGATGGGCATAGATAGATTGCTGTGTATGTATAGCAGTGAGCAACTCTGGAAAACAATAGATCAGGGTGGAAGCAAGAACAGGAAACAGGTGAGGACAATTGAGGTGGCTCTACAGGTGAGAGGCCCTCTCTGTGGGCTTGACAGGGAGACCATATGCGGGTTGTGATTACAGAAGGTGAAACTTGAGCATAACTACCTCAGCTCCTCACTTCTCAGGAGGGAAAATTCTGAGCATTGGTTTTACATCATTTCCAGGATTTCCCTGAGAGATTAAGGTCCGGTCCCATACAATGATAGTTGGCTTAATATGACACCTCTTACTGACTTCTTTCCCTTCCCTGTATAGCATCCCACTCCCCTACTGGTGTTCTCTGTACCTTCTAACCTTTCACTCGAATCCTTTTCTCAGGGTCAATTTCTGGAGGGACCCAAACTAAGACATATACATAGGGATACATTTCAGTGCTATACAGTACCGTAAAGACCATTACCCTGAGCATTAGATGATCTGATTTCAAGTTCTAGGTTCAAACTCTGGTACTTCCTTAGTGAAATTGTCAAACTTCTTAAAACTCAATTTCCTCTCAGGTAAAAATGGAGATGATAACAACGTCTGCTTTGTGGGGTTATTTCAATTCCTAAATTAGAAAAAATGTGTATAATATCATTTTGCTACTTTTAAACATTATTATTACTGCTGTAAGACATAGGTCTCTGCCCTCAAAGAACTCTATGTAATTTGGATAATCCAATTTAAATCTATAAAAATTTTTATACTGCATGAGATAGCATATGGTTAAGTTTCAATTGAATGATATGTTCCACCACCACAGTCCTTGCTGAAAATATTAAGTAACATGAGATTCCAAATCAATACAGTAAGTTATCCTGCCCACTGGATCCCTTTACTTCACTTATATCTATTATTTTTTTGTTATGGGAAAGAAGGTTTGAATAAGAAACTGTTTCTGCCATCGGAGTTGATAATCTAACTTGGAGCACAAGACGTGTATACAAATGAATAAAATAAAAAGCCCCCCCACCAAAAAAAACCCAAACCAGTTGCCAAGTGGGTTCCTTCTCATAGAGACCTCATAGGGCAGAGTAGAACTGCCCTATAGAGTTTCCAAGGAGCACCTGGTAGATTCAAACTGCTTACCTGTTGGTTATCAGCCATAGCTCTTAACCACTATGTCACCAGGGTTTCCAAAATAAAAAGCAGCAGAAGCTAAGTGCTAGAATGCTACATAAATAAAGTTCACATAAACTTAGAGCATTACACTAGGATAACCACCAAGAATGATTTTGTAGTTCAGCCCTCAAGTATGCTATCATTAGATATGGGTGAATGCATTAATGAAGAGTAATTTTCTTGAAATTAAAACAACAACAAAAAAAAGTTTTATAAAATCACACTATAGAATCATAAAAATTTGACATGGAAGGGACCTTAGCAATCTCCTAACTAATTGGTTTTCAACATGGAGTGAGATTGCCCCTCCCCATCAGAGACATTTGGAAATATGACAAAGCAGGTTTTTGGTTGTCACGACTGGAGGATGGAGCATTAATGAATGGAAGCCAGAGATGCTAAACATGCTGTAATGTAGGAGACAGACCCACCCAACAAAGAATTGTTCTGCCTCCCTGTCTCAGCCAACAACATCCTAACCTTCCCATCCCCACACTATATAAAAGGAGAAACTAATGCTCAAGTAGGATAAGAGATTTTCCCATGATCTACCCAGGTTAGCATCTGTCTATATTCTCAGACAATGCTATCTAATGGAAACATAATGTGAGCTACAAATGTAAGCCACATGTAACTTTAAACTTTCTAATACACAAACAACAACAAAAAAACCCAAACCCGTTGCCGTCAAGTCAATTCCAATTCACAGGGACCCTGTAGGACAGAGTAGAACTGCCTCATAGAGTTTTCAAGGAGCAACTGGTAAATTCGAACTGCTGACCTTCAGTTAGCAGCCGTAGCTCTTAACCATTGTACCACCAGGGCTCCAAAACTTTCTATAAGCCATATTAAAAAAATTAAAAACCACCGCAGTTGTTAAAACAGTCTGGTACTGGTACAACAACAGATACATAGACCAATGGAACAGAACTGAAAAACTAGACATAAATCCAACCACATGTGAGCAGCTGATATTTGATAAAGGCCCAAATTCTGTTAAATGGGGAAAAGACAGTCTCTTTAACAAATGGTGCTGGCATAACTGGATATCCATCTGCAAAAAAATGAAACAAGACCCATACCTCACACCATGCACAAAAACTAACTCAAAATAGATCAAAGACCTAAATATAAAATCTAAAATGATAAAGATCATAGAAGAAAAAATAGGGACAATGCTAGGAGCCCTAATACATGGCATAAACAGTTTACAAAACATTACTAACCATGCACAAACACCAGAAGAGAAGCTAGATAACAGAGAGCTCCTAAAAATCAAACACTTATGCTCAATCCAAAGACTTCACCAAAAGAGTAAAAAGACTACCTACGGACTGGGAAAAAGATTTTGGCTATGACATTTCAGATCAGCGCCTGATCTCTAAAATCTACATGATACTGCAAAACCTCAACAACAAAAAGACAACCCAATCAAAAAGTGGGCAAAGGATATGAACAAGCACTTCAACATAGAAGACCTTCAGGTGGCTAACAGATACATGAGGAAATGCTCATGATCATTAGCCATTAGAGAAATGCAAATCAAAACTAAAATAAGATACTATTTCACCCCAAAAAGGATGGCATTAATCTAAAAAACACAAAATAAGTGTTGGAGAGGTTGTGGAGAGACTGGAACACTTGTACACTGCTGGTGGGAATGTAAATGGTACAACCACTTTGGAAATCGGTTTGGCACTTCCTTAAAAAGCTAGAAATAGAACTGCCATACCATCCAGCAATCCCATTCCTTGGAATATATCCTAGAGAAATAAGAGCCTTTACACGAACAGATGTATGCACACCCATGTTTATTGCAGCACTGTTTACAATAGCAAAAACATGGAAGCAACCAAGGTGCCCATCAACAGATGAATGGATAAATAAATTATGCTATATTCACATAATGGAATACTATGCAATGATTAAGAACAATGGTAAATCTGTGAAACATATCATAACATGGAGGAATCTGGAAGGCATTATGCTGAGTGAAATTAGTCGCAAAAGGATAAATATTATCTGAGACCAATATTATAAGAACTCAAAAAAAAGTTTAAACACAGAAGAAAATATTCTTGGATGGTTACAAGGGTGGGGAGGGAGGGAGAGGGGCACTCACTAATTAGATAGTAGACAAGAACTATTTTAGGTGAAAGGAAAGACAACACACAGTACAGGGGAGGTCAGTACAACTGGACTAAAGCAAAAGCTAAGAAGTTTCCTGAATATAACCAAAAGCTTCCAAGGCCAGAGTAGCAGGGACAGGGGTCTGGGAATCAGGGTTTCAGGGGACATCTAGGTCAATTGGCATAACAAAGTGTATTAAGAAAATGTTCTGCATCCCCCTTTGGTGAGTGGCTTCTGGGGTCTTAGAAGCTAGCAGGTGGCCATCTAAGATGCATCAATTGGTCTCAACCCACCTGGAGCAAAGCAGAATGAAGAACACCAAAGACACAAGGTAAAGATGAGCCCAAGAGACAGAAAGGCCCACATAAACCAGAAACTCCATCAGCCTAAGACTGGAAGAACTAGATGGTGCCTAGCTACAACCCATGACTGCCCTGGCAGGGAACACAACAGAGGCTCCCCAATGGAGCAGGAGAACAGTGGGATGCAGACCTCAAATTCTCATAAAAAGACCAAACTTAGTGGTCTGACTGAGACTGGAGGGACCCCAGAAATCATGGCTTCCTGATCCTCTGTTAGCCTAGGACTGGAACCATTCCTGAAGCCAACTCTCCAGACAGGGATTGGACTGGAGTATAAGACCAAAAATGATACTGGTGAGGAATGAGCTTCTTGGCTCATGCAGACTATGTGGGCAGCTCCTGTCTGGAGGCAAGATGAGAAGGCAGAGGGGGACAGTAGCTTATTGAATGACGTAGGGAATACAGGGTGGAGAGGAGGAGTGTGCTGTCACATTAGGGGGAGAGCAGCTAAGGTTACATAGCAAGGTGTGTATAAGTTTTTGTTTCAGAGACTGACTTGAATTGTAAACTTTCACTTAAAACACAATTAAAAAAAACTTAATTCTACAAAATCTACCTTAAAAAAATTAAAAACTGGTATAACTAATTTTGATATTATGTTTTATTTAACCAGATATATACAAAACGTTATCCTTTCAACATGTAATGAACATAAAATGATTAACATTTTATATACTTTTTAGGGAGTGCTAAGTCTTCAAAGGAAACCCTGGTGGAGTAGTGTTTAAGAGCTACGGCTACTAACCAAAAGGTCGGCAGTTCGAATTCACCAGGTGCTCTTTGGAAACTGTGGTAGTTCTTCTCTGTCCTATAAAGTCTCTATGAGTCGGAATTGACTCGACGGCGACAGGTTTGGTTTTTTGTTTTTGGTAAGTCTTCAAAATCTGATATATATTTTACACTTACATCACACCTCAGTTCAGGCTAGCCACATTTCAAGTGCCCGAGAGTCACATGTAGCTAGTGCTCCTGTATTGGACAATGAAATTCCAGGAGAGCCTGTGTTTGTCTAGACTGTGTCTTTCTTATAGATCCATGCCATAAGCAACTGAATGATGGACCTGGCTTGATTCAAGCCACTACTGTTGTCACTGTATCACAGAAAGAAATGAGATTGGTAAGGCTGAATGTGTTTTTCAGAAAGACAAAGCCAAGTTGATCGTTATTGGTATTTTCTGATCTAAGCAGTTGCAAATTGATTTCTTGGAGTCACTTGAGTATTTTTTAGACGTGACGTTAAATTGAGCATTTTATAATTTCAGGCTTGACTTTTTCCTGAAAAATATGCAATCTTGCCGCCATTTACCATAATTGCTTTTATTTTTCATACAGGAAAGTACCTGAACACAGGCTTCCAGTCTTCCTTGTCAGAACTTTATATAGCTTAATCCTTTTTATGGTCCTGTCTTAATAGTGTTGTCGTTGTTAGGTGCTGTCGAGTAGATTCTGACTTATAACGACCCTATGCACAACAGAACTAAACACTGCCCTGTCCTGCTCCATCCTCACTATTGTTGCTATGCTTGAGCTCATTGTCGCGGCCACTGTGTAAATCCATCTCATTGAAGGTCTTCCTCTTTTTCACTGACCCTCTGCTCTACCAAGCATGATGTCCTTCTCCAGGGACTGATCCCTCCTGATAACATGTCCAAAGTATGTGAGACATAGTCTCACTATTCTTGCTTCCAAGGAGCATTCTGGTTGTACTTCTTCCAAGACAGATTTGTTCATTCTTTTGACAGTCCGTGATATATTCAATATTCTTTGCCAACACCACAATTCAAAGGCATCGATTCTTGCTCGGTCTTTATTCAATGTCCAGCTTTCACATGCATATGAGCTAATTGAAAACACCATGGCTTGGGTAAGGTGCACCTTTGTCTTCAAGGTGACATCTTTGCTTTTCAACACCTTAAAGAGGTCTTTTGCAGCTGATTTGCCCAATGGAATGTGTCTTTTGATTTCTTGACTGCTGTTTCCATGGGTATTGATTGTGGATCCAAGTAAAATGAAATCCTTGACAACCTCCATCTTTTCTCTGTTTATCATGATGCTGTTTATTGGTCCATTTGTGAGGATTTTTGTTTTCTTTGTGTTGAGGTGTAATCCATACTGAAGGCTGTAGCCTTTGATCTTCATCAGTGTTCTAAGTCCTCTTCACTTTCAGCAAGCAATGTTGTATTATCTGCATAACTCAGGTTGTTAATGAGTCTTCCTCCAATCCTGATGCCCCGTTCTTCTTCATATAGTCCAGCTTCTCGGATTATTTGCTCAGCATGCAGATTGAATAGGTATGGTGAAAGGATACATCCCTGACACACACCTTTCCTCACTTTAACCCATGCAATATCCCCTTGTTCTGTTTAAACAACTGCCTCTTGATTCATGAACAGATTCCTCATGAGGACAATTAAGTGTTCTGGAATTCCTGTTGTCCACGATGTTATCCATAATTTGCTATGATCCACACAGTCGAATGACTTAGCATAGTCAATAAAACACAGGTAAACAGCTTTTGTGTGAACACAATATTATATACAGGCAGCCCCCAGATTACAAATTAGTTCCATACCTAATTCTGTCTTTAAGTCGAATGTGTACGCTAAATCAGAATAGTTAGGTATGGTTGGACCTAATGTCAGTCAAATGTTTGTCTTAGTATATAGTATATAGTGTACACTTCTATGCATAAAAAAATTAAAGAAACACTTCCAGATACACTAAAACAGTAATAATACAGTAATGATAATAATAATGTTTTGATGTACATTGCAAAGTAGTGCCTGTTTGATATTATCAACCATTGCATGTACTTCAAATTTTTAATAAAATAGGCTTTACAGGGGTTGGGACTACAGACATCTCTGTGGTCTGACATTGCCCCAGTGGATGTTATACAGGACATGGCTGTACTAATGTGAATAAACACACCAAAATAATTAAATGGAACATAATAACCAAAACTTTTAAAGGACAGAAAGGTCTAGAGCTGCTGCAGGAATTCTTCCCACAGGTTGTGGATAATCTGTGAGTTGTTAATATTGAAGTGTTAAGTAGATAAGTTACAATTGTTATGGGAACTGCAACTGCAACTCGACCTTTGATACGTTTATATATCCAACCATAACATTGCATTAACAGACTTTTACATTTTCCTGGCGTTTGTAAGTGGCTTTGTTTTTGGCTTTCAAAGAGATTAATTTACGCTGAAGATTGTTTGAAGGAAGAAAGCAGAAAGCTTGATCCCTTTCAGAATTTCATCCACTCCTAGCATCAGAAGACAGTTTATTTCAGCAGGATGAATATATAACCATGCTTTCCAAGGCTAACTAAGGAATTCCTGTATAGAGAACACTCCTTTAAAATAGTATTTATCAGCAATTTGTGTTGATTGATTAGGACTTTGCCTAGGGCTGGGTTTCCTCTAAGCAGGTAGATTTCTTGCAGCTTTTCAGAAAGCAAGAAAAGAAAAACAGGCATAGCCCAGTGAGCAACAGGAAACCCTGGTGGCATAGTGGTTAAGAGCTACAGCTGCTAACCAAAAGGTAGGCCGTTCGAATCCACCAGGCGCTCTTTGGGAACTCTATAGTGCAGTTCTACTGTGTCCCGTAGGGTTGCTATGAGTCGGAATCACTTGATGGCAATGGGTTTCGTTTTTGGTTTAGTGAGTAGCCATATGTGAGTAAATGTTGTTTGGTGCCATCTAGTTGATTTTTGACTCATACCGACCCCATGTGGCAGAGTAGAACTACCCCCATATGGTTTTCTTGGCTGTAATCTTTTTGGTAGTGGAACACCAAGTCTTTTTACCGCAAAGCTACTGGGTAGGTTTGAACTGCCAACCTTTTGGTTAGCAACCAGATGCTTAACCTTCTCTCACCTCCATTGCATCAAATTCAAAAATAGATTAAACAACACACCACAATGAGTAATTCCCTCCAATGTTTCCTAACTGTTGCATTGCCACAAATTACTCAATTAAACTGCCCTTTATGGTTACGCGAATTTGAATATTCTGAGTAAATATGAGTTGTCAGGCTTATGAAGCCTTTGTAAGTCTTCAGAGTGACAAAACTCAAAGAGCTTGAAGAGACTAACTTGGACAAGAAAGGAGTTAACGTATATTAAGCTCCTCCCATGTGCTGGACACTATAATGAATGCTTTATGTGCGCAATCTCGTTTAATATCTACAGGACTCTCCCTTTGAGAGATGACATTAACCAGCTTTCTAAAGTCACACAGTTAGCAGCTGGTGGAGCCAGTATTTGAGCCTCTATCTGGGTAACTTCAAAACCCCACAGTTCTTTTAAAATTGTCTGTGTATTTGCAGATTTCTAGTCCAGCAAAAAATATTTGTTATATATTATCAAATAGCTCAAAATCTTCATAAAATACTGCATTTGAGTGTAAAATATTAACATCAACTAATGCATCTATATTAACTTATAGGGTGAGGCCCATCAATTGACCACCTGCTTTTATATCACTTAATGAAGCATAAAGTTCTGGGCAACATGAATAAAAATGAAAACAAATAGAAAGCAAGTGAAACTCAAAAGAAAAGCCTTACTTCCATCAGTGGCAATGTTTTTCCATTTATATGTTGTTGTCATTGTTAGGTGCCATTGAGTCAGTTCCGACTCACAGTGACCCTGTGCACAACAGAACGAAACACTGCCCTGCCCTGAGCCATCCTTACAATAGTTGTTATGCTTGAGCTCATTGTTGCAGCCACTGTGTCAATCCAACTCGTTGAGGGTCTTCCTCTTTCCCGCTGACCCTGTACTCTGCCAAGCGTGAAGTCCTTCTCCAGGGATTGATCCCTCCTGACAACATGCCCAAAGTATGTAAGACGCAGTTTTGCCATCCTTGCCTCTCAGGAGCATTCTGGCTATACTTCTAAGACAGATTTGTTCGTTTTTTGGCAGTCCACGATATATTCAATATTCTTTGCCAACACTACAATTCAAAGGCATCAATTCTTCTTTGGTCTTCCTTATTCATTGTCCAGCTTTCACATGCATATGATGTGATTGAAAATACCCTGGCTTGGGTCAGGCGCACCTTAGTCTTCAAGGTGAAATCTTTGCTCTTCAACACTTTGAAGAGGTCCTTTGCAGCCGATTTGCCCAATGCAATGCGTCTTTTGATTTCTTGACTGCTGCTTCCATGGGCATTGATTGTGGATCCAAGTAAAATGAAATCCTTGACAACTTCAATCTTTTCTCCATTTATCATGATGTTGCTCATTGGTCCAGTTGTGAGGATTTTTGTTTTCTTTATGTTGAGGTGCAATCCATACTGAAGGCTGTGGTCTTTGATCTTCATTAGTAAGTGCTTCAAGTCCTTTTCACTTTCAGCAAGCAAGGTTGTGTCATCTGCATAAAGCAGGTTGTTAATGAATCTTCCTCCAATCCTGATGCCCTGTCCTTCTTCAAGTAGTCCAGCTTCTCCGATTATTTGCTCAGCATACAGATTAAATAGGTATGGTGAAAGAATACAACCCTGATGCACACCTTTCCTAACTTGAAACCAATCAGTATCCTCTTGTTCTGTCCGAACAACTGCCTCTTGATCTATGTACAGGTTCCTCATGAGCACAATTAAGTGTTCTGGAATTCCCATTCTTCACAATGTTGTCCATAATTTGTTATAATCCACACAGTCGAATGCCTTTGCATAGTCAATAAAACACAGGTAAACATCCTTCTGGTATTCTCTGCTTTCAGCCAGGACCCATCTGACATCAGCAATGATATCCCTGGTTCCACGTGCTCTTCTGAAACAGGCCTGAATTTCTGGCAGCTCCCTGTGGATATACTGCTGCAGCCGTTTTTGAAGTACCTTCAGCAAATTTTTGCTTGCCTGTGACATTAATGATATTGTTCTATAATTTCCACGTTCGGTTGGATCACCTTTCTTGGGAATAGGCATAAATATGGATCTCTTCCAGTCAGTTGCCCAGGAAGCTGTCTTCCATATTTTTTGGCATAGACAAGTGAGCACCTCCAGTGCTGCATCTGTTTGTGGAAACATCTCAATTGATATTCCATCAATTCCTGGAGCCTTGTTTTTTGCCAATGCCTTCAGAGCAGCTTGGACTTCTTCCTTCAGTACCATCAGTTCCTGATCATATGCCACCTCTTGAAATGGTTGAACGTTGACTAATTCTTTTTGGTATAATGAATGACTCTGTGTATTCCTTCTATCTTCTTTTGATGCTTCCTCTGTCATTTAATATTTTCCTCATGGAATCCTTCACTATTGCAAGTCGAGGCTTGAATTTTTTCTTCAGTTCCTTCAGCTTGAGAAACGGCAAGCATGTTCTTCCCTTTTGGTTTTCCATCTCCAGCTCTTTGCACATGTCATTATAATACTTTACTTTTGTCTTCTCGAGAGGCCCTTTGAAATCTTCTGTTCAGTTCTTTTACTTCATCAATTCTTCCTTTTGCTGTAGCTGCTCGACATTTGAGAGCAAGTTTCAGAGTCTCCTCTGACATCCATCTTGGTCTTTTTCTTCTTTCCTATCTTTTCAATGACCTCTTGCTTTCTTCATGGATGATGTCCTTGGTGTCATTCCACAACTCGTCTGGTCTTCGGTCACTAGTGTTCAATGCCTCAAATCTATTCTTCATATGGTCTCTAAATTCAGGTGGGATATACTCAAAGTCATATTTTGGCTCTTGTGGACTTGCTCTGATTTTCTTCAGTTTCAGCTTGAACTTGCATATGAGCAATTGATGGTCTGTTCCACAGCTGGCCCCGGCCTTGTTCTGACTGATGATATTGAGCTTTTCCATCGTCTCTTTCCACAGATGTAGTTAATTTGATTTCTGTGTGTTCCATCTGGCGAGGTCCATGTGTATAGTTGCCGTTTATGTTGGTGAAAGAAGGTATTTGCAATGAAGAAGTCATTGGTCTTACAAAATTCTATCATTCGATCTCCGGCATTGTTTCAATTACCAAGGCCATATTTTCCAACTACTGATCCTTCTTCTTTGTTTCCAACTTTCGCATTCCAATCGCCAGTAATTATCAATGCATCTTGATTGCATGTTTGATCATTTTCAGACTGCAGCAGCTGATAAAAATCTTCTATTTCTTCATCTTTGGCCCTAGTGGGTGGTAAGTAAATTTGAGTAATAGTTGTATTAACTGGTCTTCCTTGTAGGCATATGGATATTATCCTATCACTGACAGCGTTGTTCTTCAGGATACATCTTGAAACATTCTTTTGGACAATGAATGCAACACCATTCCTTTTCAAGTTGTCATTCCCAGCATGGTAGACTATATGATTGTCCAATTCAAAATGACCAATACCAGTCCATTTCAGCTCACTAATGCCTAGGATATCGATGTTTATGCGTTCCATTTCATTTTTGATGATTTCCAATTTTCCTAGATTCATACTTTGTACATTCTAGGTTCCGAGTATTAATGGATGTTTGCAGCTGTTTCTTCTCATTTTGAGTCATGCCACATCAGCAAATGAAGGTCCCAAAGGCTTTACTCCATTCACATCATTAAGGTCGACTCTACTTTGAGGAAGTAGCTCTTCCCCAGTCATCTTTTGAGTGCCTTCCAACCTGGGGGGCTCATCTTCCAGCACTATATCAGACAATGTTCCACTGCTACTCATAAGGTTTTCACTGGCTAATGCTTTTCAGAAGTAGACTGCCGGGTCCTTCTTCCTAGTCTGTCTTAGCCTGGAAGCTCAGCTGAAACCTGTCCTCCATGGGTGACCCTGCTGGTGTCTTAATACTGGTGGCATAGCTTCCAGCATCACAGCAACACGCAAGCCCCCACAGTATGATAAACTGACAGACGTGGGGGTCCATTTGCATACATACCTATATATTAGCTTCTACATTGCAGATATCAAGAGTTGGCTTTTTATTTTTATTTATTTAACAAAGGGATTAAAATTCTAGTATTTCTCATTATGCAACTTTCCAGCTTTGGCATTTACAGCAGGTGGTCAAATGCTAGTCTTACATCACCTTTTATAACACAGTAAAAAAAATTTAATAGACAATGTAATAATAATAGTAATAATAATAAAAGCCCATTGCCATCAAGTTGGTTTCAACTCATAAGTCTATGTGTAATAAACCAAAAAAAAGCCAAACCTGTTGCCGTCAAGTTGATTCCAACTTCTAGAGACCCTATAGGACACAGTAGAACTGCCCCATAGAGTTTCCAAGGAGTGGCTGGTATAATATATTACACATATTACATATATGTGTAATAAAAAAAAAGAGCCAGGTAATTCTGTGTTCCAATGCAAAAGCTTCTTATTGTCGTCGTTGTTGTGTGCCGTTGAGTTAGTTCCAACATACCAAAGCACTATGTACAACAGAACAAAACACTGCCTGGTCCTGTGCCATTCTCAGGATCATTGTTATACTTGATCTCATTGTTTCGTTGTTGCAGCCACTATGTCCATCGATCTCACTGAGGATCTTCCTCTTTTTCACTGACCCTCTGTTTTACCAAGCATGATGTCCTTCTCCGGGAACTGATCCCTCCTGACAGCATGTCCAAAGTATGTGATACAAAGTCTCGCCATCCTTGCTTCTAATGAGCATTCTGGCTGTACTTCTTCCAAGACAGATTTGTTCATTCTTCTGGCATGATCTAATGGTTTATTTATTATTCTTCACCAACACCTTAATTTAAAGGTGTCAATTCTTTGGTCTTCCTTATTCATCGCCCAGAGGCTATTGAAAACACCATGCATATGAGGCTATTGAAAACACCATGGCTTGGTCCAGGTCCACCTTAGTCCTCAAGGTGACATCTTTGCTTTTCAATACTTTAAAGACATCTTTTGTAGAAGATTTGACCAATGCAATGCATTGTTTGATTTCTTAACTGCTGCTTCCATGGATGTTGATTGTGGATCCAAGTAAAATGAAATCCTTGAAAATGTCAACCTTTTCTCCACTTATCATGCTGTCGCTTATTGGTCTGGTTGTGAGGATTTTTGTTTTCTTTATATTGAGGTGTAATCCATACTGAAGGCTGTGGTCTTTGATTTTCATCAATAAGTGCTTCAAGCCCTCTTCCCTTTCAGCAAACAAGGTTGTGTCATCTGCATATTGCAGGCTGTTAATGAGTCTTCCTCCAATCGTGATGCCACATTCTTCTTCATATAGTCCAGTTTCTTGGATTATTTGCTCAGCATACAGATTGAATAGGTATGGTGAAAGGATACAATGTGAAGCACACCTTTCCTGACTTTAAACAACGCAGTATCCTCTTGTTCTGTTTGAACAGCTGCCTCTTGGTCTATGTACAGGTTCCTCATGAGCACAGTTAACTCTTCTGAAATTCCTGTTCTTTGCAATGTTATCCGTAATTTGTTATGATCCACAGAGTCGAATGTCTTTGCATAGTCAATAAAACACAGGTAAACATCTTTCTGGTATTCTGTGCTTCCAATCAGGATCTGTCTGACATCAGCAATGATATCCCTCGTTCCATGTCCTCTTCTGAATCCAGCTTGAGTTTCTGGCAGTTCTCTATTGATATACTGCTGCATCCCGCTTTTGAATGATCTTCAGCAAAATTATACTTGTGTTTGATATTGTTTGATAATTTGCGCATTTGGTTGGATCACCTTTCTTTGGAATAGGCATAAATATGGATCTCTTCCAGTAAGTTGGCCAGGTAGCTGTCTTTCAAATTTCTTGGCATAGAAGAGTGAGCATTTCCAGCCCTGCATCTGTTTGTCAAAACATCTCAATCAGTGTCCCTTCAATTCTTGGAGCCTTGTTTTTCGACAATGTCTTCAGCGCACCTTGGACTTCTTCCTTCAATACCATCAGTTCTCCATCATATGCTACCTCCTAAAATGATTGAACATGGACCAATTCTGTTTTCTACAATGATTCTGTGTATTCTTTCCATCTTCTTTGTCTTGCTTCATTTAGATTAACTACTGCCCCCTTTAGGCATTTGTGTTTGCTACCCATGATTTAGAGCTGTTCCTTCAAATGGAGAGTGTTGTATTTCTCAGAAGACTAAAATAGTGTTTCCCTATTGTAGATAGAGACTTAAAGAGAGGTTTTTTATAGTAGTCCTTTGGAACAGTTACCACGCTTCAAACAGTAGTCCCCAACTTCTCAGGTTCTTAAATTCAGCTTTGGCAATACATTAGCTTTGATTAGTTCCAGTGGAATGGGTTCTTAGTCTGTGAACTCATCAGAACTGATGTATAAGATAGAATTCCAGTTTATTAAGTTTCTGTTGACTTCAGACTTGTCTCTACATACTGAAATGATTCTTTCTAAATTCCAAAGGACCCTTCTTCCAGTGTCATGGTGATTGAGTGTTGTGGAGACACCCCACAAAGATGGCATGGATCCCCGCCCAAAATATGCTTTGGATGCTGAGGAGGATGACACCACACACACACCAAGAGGATATGAAAAGGGGAGAGCAGGGCAGGCCTCCTGAGCTTGTCTGAGAATGGCTTGAGAGAGCAGTGTAAGGAGACTGGCTTGAAGTTTTTATGGTGGTTAGGGGTAGGAGCCGGGGTAAGGGTTCCCACACCTGATTTGAATTTATTGCTCACCCCAAAGGAGAGAGCACCAGGCATTCTTGTCAGCCTGCCCAGTTGTGTGGCAGAAGGGGAAGAGAGAGGGGTGAGGCTTATAGTTGTCAGAAAACATTAAAAAGTGGAATAATATTCTTTATTACACTGGAACTCCAGATGTGAAAGAAAAAGATTGTTTAGTTAACATGGAATTAACACAAAATTCGGTGAACATTCTTTAAATAGTTCATACAACTTATGGTGAAGTCTAAGTGAAATCCCTGTCCCACAACAGTGTAAGCCCCTCTGGCTTCTAGTGTATCAAGTTTTTGTGTCTCTATCTTTTGATCACTGCTTCACTGAAAAAAAAAAAAAATCAATTTCTTGTTCCAAGACCTTTCCATTTCTAGACTACTTGCAGATCACTTCTACTCATGAGGTGTTTCTTTGAAACATCAGTCTTTACATTTTTTACCCAGTTACTGCTTTTTAGCCAGGAATCAGCATATCTTTTGGGGTGACTTCTGAAGGTTAGCAAATTTTATCTGTTAAAAATTTAATTTGACTTATTTATTTATTATTGTACTTTAGATGAAGGTTTACAGAACAAACTAGTTTTGACTATTTTAGTACACAGTGTTCTAAGGAAGGGAACAATGGTAGCACAGTGGTTAAGTGCTATGGCTGCTAACCAAAAGATCGGCAGTTCAAATCTGCCAGGCATTCCTTGGAAACTCTATCCGGAGGTTCTACTCTGGCCTATAGGGTCGCTATCAGTCAGAATCGACTTGACTGCAATAGGTTTGGTTTGATTTTGGTTATAAGGAAACTGAACTATTCGCCATCTGTGACCACTTTCTTTTTTCCTCAACTGAATATTAGTAAACCTTTTTTTCTATTGCTTATGAAGTTTCATCCTGCCTGTTGTTACCAGGGCTTTGAACCAGCTCAATCATGCCCGAGGAAGCAAAACCGGAACAGACACACATTTTTAAACTTTAAGTGAACTGGAACAATAACCGGAACAGGAAAAAGTACGGGTTAAAGCCCTGGAATGGGAGACTCTGCAGAAGCATAGGGAGCCTTTTCAGGAGCCTGACGCTCCTGAATTGGATTATCGGAAGGACTGTGTAGAGAGACATTCAAAGCTTGGCAGCCAGTCGCCGTCTTTAATCCTGGCGCAGCTGCTTCTGCCTTTGCTGAAAATCAGACAGATTTGGTTGCTAGGCAACGCGTACACTGCCCTAGCTTTCTAAAAGGGAGATGAAGTTTCTAGCAGGGCTTCAACCTGTAATTTTTCCCATTCCATTTGTCATTCTGGTTCACTCAAATTTTAAAACTTCAGGTCTGTTCCTGTTTCACTTCCTTGACCATGACTGAACTGGGAAGAATCTTTCTGACGTCCTGTTATTACAGAACGCTGACTCTATTCTCCCATACTATTGTTTAAAAGGAAAATAATGTATATATTGTGGAATACTGGCAACAGCAGGAAGAATTCCTGTAAACAACTATTTAATACATGAGGAGAAAAGTAGCAAAGTTGGAATCAATTCTCAATTACCGTGACCGACTTCTCTGTATCTCCACTGAGGAGAAAACAAAATAATATGCTCAAAGAAAAACAGAAAAAATTCCGAATATACTTGAAAAGCATCTGCCAAACTAAGGACGATTGGCCGGGGCGGGGGGATTCATTAAAAGGCCCCTTTTAAACTGTTTCTTTTAAAACCTGTTCATAAAAGAAAAAACTAGACTCTGTGACTGCAGCAGTCTAGGTCAGTGGTTCTTAACCTATCTGTAGTCATAGATCTATTTGAGGATTGATAAAAAATTCTTGTTAGAAAGAAAATTCACATTCACATTAAGTAACATTTTGCGTTTGACCTATAATAAACCAAAAAACCCGTTGCCGTCCAGTCGATTCGGACTCATAGCGACCCTATAGGACAGGGTAGAACTCCCCCATAAGGTTTCCAAGGAGCATCTAGTGGATTTAAACTGTCAACCTTTTGGCTAGCATCTGTAGCTCCTACCTACTGCACCACCAGGGTTTCCTTGACCTATAATATGTATTATACCCAATATTAACTTTTTGCTGTTTGGTAGGTAAAAATCGTTCCAAAGGGTAAGGATGTGTTTCATAAGCTAATTAGTCCTTACTAGATAGAGCAACTTCGGAATCGACTCGGCGGCACTGGGTTTTTTGGGTTAGAGCAACTTCTCATTTTTGGCTGATTATGGAGTCTCTAGGTGGTACAAATGGTTAATGCGCTTGGCTCCTGATGGAAGATTGATGGTGGGAATCCTCAGGGAGGCGCCTTTCTTCCAAAAGATCATAGCCAATGAAAACCCTATGTGCATTTCTTCCCTAAACACAGGACTCAACATGAGTGGGAATCGACTCCGCTGCAAATGGCTTTATGTTCACTTAAAAAACCCATTGCCACCAAACAGATTCTAACACATAGCAACCCTATAGTACAGAACAGAAATGCCCCACAGGGTTTCCAAGGAGCGCCTGATGGATATGAACTGCCAACCTTTGGTTAGCAGCCGTAGCTCTTAACCACTATGCTGCCAGGGTTTCCATGGTCACTGAGTTTCCAATTTGTCTCTGAATCTGTGTTTGTGGTTTGTTACACAACTAAAATCTGATTTTTAGAAATGAAGCAAAAAATACACAGTGTTATTTTTCTATGAATATGTTGAGAATAAAAAGCCCCTTAATAAAGGTCTACAAGGATCAAATGCAAATAATAATAATAGCAATCATTGATTCAGTGCTTATGGCATGCCAGGCACAGTGCAAAACACTATCTAATTTAATCCTACAACTCTATGAAATGGGTATTAATCCCATTTTATTGATGAGCGAACTGCTGATTAGAGAGGTTAAGTAATTTGCTGAAGTTTTATCGCGCACCCTTTGAATGCCTGATCCTGTAGAGAAAGATACAAATGAAGCAAAGCATGCACTCAGTAAACTTTTCAAACTAAAGAGTTTTTTTTTTTTTTTTTAATAAATTGCTTTTTTTAATGTTGGGTTTGAAACTATGAAATGCAGTTCCCAGCCTATGATTTATTATCCCCCAAACTAATGATACAGAGCTTTGATTTTTCCAAATCCCTATGGATATTCATTTAAGAAATGAAGTATTCCATCTTAGGCTCTGTTGATGGTGGTAACCAAACAGGCAGAGTCCCACTATTTGAACTGATAACAAAACGAAAGCATAAACTTAATGCAAAACAATTTTTATAGACCAAAAATCTATCTTCCTGGTTTGTACATATAGAAAATAGTATAAGCTATCGTCCATATAGCTTAATTTGTTGTTGTTGTTGTTGTTAGGTGCCCTTGAGTTGGTTTTGACTCATAGTAACCCTATATACAGCAGCACTAAACACTGCCAAGTCTATGTTTGAGCCCACTGTTACAGCTACTGAGGTAATTCATCTCCTTGAGGGTCTTCTTCTCTTTCACTGATCCTCTGCTTTACCAAGCATGATTTCTTTTCCAGGGACTGGTCCCTCCTGATAACATGTCCGAAGTATGGAAGACGAAGACTTGTCATCTTTGCTTCTAAGGATCATTCTAGCTGTGCTTCTTTCAAGACAGATTTATTGGTTCTTCAGGCAGTCCATGGTATATTCAATATTCTTCACACCATAAATCGAAGAAGACATCAATTCTTCAGTCTTCCTTATTCATTGTCCAGGTTTCGCATGCATATGAGGCAATTAGAAATACCATGGCTTGGGTCAAGTGCACTTTAATGCTTAAAGTGATATCTTTGCTTTTTAACACTTTGAAGAGGTCTTTTGCAGCAGATTTGCCCAATGCAATGTGACATTTAATTTCTTGACTGCCGCTTTCATGGGCTTTGATTGTGAATCCAAATCAAATGAAATCTGTGACACCATCAATATTTTCTCTGTTTATTGTGATGTTGCTTATTGGTTCATTTGTGAGGATTTTTGTTTTCTTTATGTTGAGGTATAATCCATAACGAAGGCTGTAGTCTCTGATCTTCATTACTAAGTACTTCATGTCCTCTTCATTTACAGCAAGCAAGGTTGTGTCATCTGCATATCACAAGTTATTAATGAATCTTCCTCAAATCCTGATGCTGCGTTCTTCTTCATGTAGTCTGGCTTCTTGAATAATTTGTTCAGTATACAGATTGAATAAGTATGGTGAAAGAATTCAACCCTGATGTACACCTTCCCTGACGTTAAACCACTCAGTATCCCATTGTTCTGTTTGAACAACTGCCTCTTGGTCTATGTACAGGTTCCGCATGAGCACAATTAAGTGTTCTGTGATTCCTATTCTTTGCAATGTCATCTGTAATTTGTTTTGATCCACACAGTCGAATACCTTAATAAAACACAAGCAAACATCTTTCAGGTATTCGCTCTTTCAGCCAAGATCCATCTGACATCAGCAATGATATCCCTCATTCCATGTCCCCTTCAGAATCCAACTTGAATTTCTGGTAGTTCCCTGTTGATGTACTGCTACAGTTGCTTTTGAATAATCTTCAGCAAAATTTTATTTGTGTGTGATAGTAATGATGTTGTTCAACAATGTCCACATTCTGTTGGATCATCTTTCTTTGGAATGGGCATAAATAAGGATCTCTTCCAGTTGGTTGGCCATGAGCTATCTTCCATAGATGAGTGAACACTTCCAATATTGCATCCACTTGTTGAAACACCTGACTTGGTATTCTGTCAATTCCTGGAGCCTTATTTTTTTGCCAATGCCTTCAGTGCAGCTTGGACTTCTTCCTTCAATACCATCGGTTCTTGATTATACCCTACTCCTGAAATGGTTGAATGTCGACCAATTCTTTTTGGGACAGTGATTCTGTATATTCCTTCCCTCTTCTTTTGATACTTCCTTCATCATTCAATATTTTACCTATAGAATACTTCAGTGTCTCAACTGAGGCTTGAATTTTTTCTTCAGTAATTTCAGCTTGAGAAATGCCAAGCGTGCTCTTCCCTTTTGGTTTTCTAACTCCAGGTCTTTGCACATTTCATTATAATACTTCATCTTTTTGAGCTGCCCTTGGAAATATTCTGTCCAGCTCTTTCATTTAATCATTTTTTCCATTAGCTTTGGCTGCTCTACATTCAAGAGCAAGTTTCAGAGTCTCTTCTGACATCCATTTTGGCTTTTTCTTTCTTTCCCGTCTTTGTAAGGACCTCTTGCTTTCTTCATGTATGCTGTCCTTGATGTCACCCCACAGCTCATCTGGTCTTCTGCCATTCATGTTGAATATGTCTAATCTATTCTTGAGTTGGTCTCTAAACTCAGATGGGATATACTCAAAGTCATATTTTGGCTCTCATGAACTTGTTTTAATTTTCTTCAGGTTTGACTTGAACTTGCATATGAGCAATTAATGGTCTTTTCTGAAGTTTGCCCCTGGCCTTGTTTTGACTGATGATATTGAGCTTCTTCATTGTCTTTTTCCACAGATGCAGCTGATTTGATTCCTGTGTATTCCATCTGAAAAGGTCCACGTGTATAGTCACCACTGCTTATGTTGTTGAAAAAAGATATTTGCAATGATTAAGTCGTTGGTCTTACAAAATTCTACCACGAGATCTTTGAAGCCATTTCTATCACCAAGGCCATATTTTCCAACTACTGATCCCTCTTCCTTGTTTCCAACTTTATCATTCCAATCACCAGTTATTATCAATGTACCTTGATTACATGTTTGATCAATTTCAGACTGCAGAGGTTGGTAAAAATCTTCAAGTTCTTCATCTTTGGTATTAATGGTTGGTGCATAATTTTAATAATAGTTTTCTTAACTGGTCTTCCTTATATAAAAAAGATGTATAGATATTATCCTATCACTAACACCATGTACTTCAGGATAGATCTTGAAATGTTCTCTTTGACAATGAATGCAATGCCTTTCCTCTTCAATTGGTCATTCCTGGCGTAGTAGACCATATGATTGTCCAATTCAGAATGGTCAATACTAGTCCATTTCATCTCACTAATGCCTAGGATATAGCCCTTTTTGCATTGCCTTTCATTTTTGAAGACTTCCAATTTTCCTAGATTCATACTTCATACATTCCACATTCTGATTATTAATGAATGTTTGCAGCTGTTTCTTCTCATTTTGAGTCATGTCACGTCAGCAGATGAGGGTTCCAAAAGCTTTACTGCATCCATATCTACTTTGATGATGTAGCTCTTCCCCAGTTGTATTCTGAGTGCCTTTCAACCTGAGGAGCTCATCTTCTTGCACTGCATCAGACCATTTTCCCCTGCTATTCATAAAATTTTCACTGGCCAACTTTTTTTTTAGAAGTGGATTGCCAGGCCTTTCTTCCTAGTCTGTCTTAATCTGGAAGCTCTGCTGAAACCCGTCCACCATAGGTGACCCTGCTGGTATTTGAAATACTGGTGGCATGGCTTCCAGTATCACAGCAACACACAAGCAACCACAATAGGACACACTGACAGATGAGTGGTGAAATTCATCTTAATAGGGATATTAAATGTATTTTAAATAGCTATGACACTGTTGCCTCTTTATTTATAGCCGTGAACAACTGTGTACTTTCAAAATAACAAAATTTTAAAAAGAAAAGAAAAGGAATATATACGTACAGAGTTTCTTCTTATTTTTACCATTTCGAAGTAGCTTTGTGCATTGTTGTTAGGTGCCGTCGACTTGGCTCTGACTCATAGCTGGGTCCTGTACCATGCTTACAGTCGTTGTTATGTTTGAACCCCTTGTTGCAGCTACTGTGTCTTGTTGAGGGTCTGTCCCTTTTTTGCTGACCCTCTACTTTACCTAGCACGATGTCCTTCTCCAGGGACTGATCCCTCCTGTATAAAGCCAATTTTACTATACCCTCCCTTTTTTTTTTTCCTTTTCATTTAAGTATCATAACATTTTTCCTTAAGCTTCATTAGTAATAGCAATAGCTTTGTCATACAGACAAGACTGTGGAGCATTTATGCTTTTGAAGCCTTTTTTCCCTTTTTGTAGATTAAAAAACTAAAGCATAAAAACATTGGGCCTCTGTGATACGATGGTGCAATTAACTCTAAACTTCCTCCTAAAAGGGTAGGAAAAGTAGAAAATTTTACATGAAAATATACTTTCTGTGTCACAGCCACTATTTTCATTCCTATCCCACCTCCTCACATTCCTCACCTCTCATGATCTTTCAGATGCATTTAAAGTTCATTAATTTCCTCCCTTTTCCTTCTCGCTCACCCATTGATTCATCCGTCTACTTGTCATACATTTAGGAACATGTTTACTAATAGGTTCGGGTGTAAGGCAGGTGCTAGAGTTACAAAGATAAAACCATAGTCCTGTTCTCAGGGTACTTAAAGTCTAAAGAAGAAGACATATTTGGAAACTATTGCAATGCCCCATGGTGAAAAATTCATGTAGGAAGAGAAAAAGAGAGAGAGAAGGCTGAAAAATAAGGTTTCATCTGAATTTTTAAAAGCCTTGAATGCCAGGATAAGGAATTTTGAAAACATATTTGGTAATCCTTCTCTGCTCAGGTTATTGTTGTTAGCTGCCTTCTAATCAGCCCCAACTCATAATGGCCCATAGTTTTGATGGGCCTGTGCAAAACAGGATCGAACTGTTGTGATTCATAGGGTTTTCAAGTTCCTTGACAACCTGTTCAGCATCGTAGCAAAACACGAGCCTCCACTGGCAGATAAGTGGTAGCTGTAGTTGCTGTGCATTGGCCAGAAAGAGAACCAAGGTCTCCTGAAGGAAGGTAGGAATTCTACCATTGAAACACCACTGCCTTACTACTCAGGATGTTGTTGTTGTGTGCCGTGGAGTCAATTTCAACTTATAGCAACCCTATGTGACAAAGTAGAGCTACCCCATAGGATTTCCTAGGCTATCATCTTTACAGGAGTGAATTACCAGATTTTTTTCTCCTGAAAAATGGCTGGTGGGCTCGTTTACCAGCCAAGTGCTTAACCATTGCACCACCAGGACTCTTGCTGCTCAAAATAAACCAAAAATCAAACTCGTTGCCGTAAAGCCAATTCCACCTCAAAGCAACCCTATAGGACAGGGTAGAATTGCCCCACAAGCTTTCCAAGGCTGTAAATCTTTATGGAAGCAGACTGCCACATCTTTCTCCCAGCAAGTGGCTGGTGGGTTTGGATCGCCGACCTTCCAGTTAGCAGTCGAGCGCTTTACTACTGCACCACCAGGGCTCTTTCTACTGAAGATAGTGGGGTGTATTTAGCAATAACACTTGGCTTTTATGGCTGGAGAAAAGTATTAGATTTTCTCAGTATTACACTAAGTCCTCACTTACAGAAAATGAGTGTAGTAGACACAGGCTAATACTGTACCAGTTTTTCATTCTCTGAGATACAAGATCCCAGTGGTTACTATGGGATGGGTGGTGGTGAGTAAACTCCTGCTGTATAGAATTCCCTGAGTAATAACCAGCAGGAATGAACAACGAGGCAGCAAATCTCGTCTCTCTAACAGGGTAAAGCAGTCCACAGTGACTCTCATCCTATTTACCTGCACCGAGGACGCTTGGCTAGGCACCTCCAGAATTACAGAGGCTTTCATTAAGGCTTTGACCCACTTGCTACTTTGGTTTCTGTGTGTGTGTGTTTCTCTACTTTCTATTTACTTTTTCTTCTCTTCTCCCTTTTTTGAAGGGCTGTTGTTGGAAACCCTGGTGGTGTAGTGGTTAAGTGCTATGGCTGCTAACCAAAAGGTTGGCAGTTCAAATCCACCAGGCTCTCCTTGGAAACTCTATGGGGCAGTGCTACTCTGTCCTAGAGGGTCACTGTGAGTTGGAATAGACTCAATGGCAATGGGTTTGGTTTTGGTTTTGTGGTTAGTTGCTCTTGATTCCAACTAATGGTGACCTCCTGTGTGTAGAGTAGAACTCTTCCATAGGGTTTCAAGGCTGTGACCTTTCAGAAGCAAATCATCAGGCTTGTCTTCTGAGGCTAATAGTCGAACACTTAATCATTTTTGGCACCCAGGGAAAAATTTTTGTCACATCATGGATGATGTTAGGCTAAGGCAGGAAAAAAAGACAGATTTTTTTTTTCAACAGGACCACATACTTAGAAGGAAATGGTTCAGCATATAGCAAGCATTTCATAAAACTCTTTGCAGATAAAATGCTGTTAGATTTTAAAAGAAAATAAATGTCATAACCACTGCAGTAATTCAGAAACTTGAACACAGCACCTTAACTATTAAAAAAAAAACTATAAGCCTCTTTTTATTCACATAATCAGACTTATTTAAAATGATATTTCAATTAAGCTTGTGTTTTATCCTTAACAGAAATGTATTGCCTTACAGCTAACTTGAAGCTCAGCATTACCTGGCTGGACAAGAGCTTTTAGAATGATCACAGCCTTTTGTCAGGAAAAAACACATTCCAAAAGCAACTGAAATCCTTGTCCTGCCCTTTTCCCTCTGTATTGGTGTTTAAAGACCATTGGCACTTCTGGTGACCACCTTGAACATTTCAGCTCTTGGTATATACTCTCAGCACCACTGAACAGTTGCGGGCTAGAGAGGGCAATCTTCTGCCTGAACTTCAACCAATGTGGGAACTGGAGACCAGCTACTCAGTCCATTTAAATAAGAGAAGACCATCATCAGAAGCCAAGAGTCAGAGAGGGTTTCCTGTTTAATTATATTGTGCAGCCTCTCTTTTCAGGATGTGCCATGTGACTACACAATTATCACAATTGTTATCTTGTTTACTAACAGATTTTATAAAAAGGTTTACTACCTTCTGTTTCATGAGAAGAAACACCATTGTGTTAGCTGCCATCTAGTCTGCCCCCGACTCATGACCCACGCAGAACCCAGTGAAACTCTGCCGAGTCCGGCACCATTTCCATGATCCATTGAGGATCAGCTTGCTGTGGCCCATAGGGCTTTCACTGGAAGTTCTGCTGAAATCTGCTCAGCATCATAGCAACATGAAAGCCTCTACTGACAGACAGGTGGTGGCTGTGAGTGAGGGGCATTAGCTGGCCATTGGGCCTGGGTCCCTGCATGGAGGGCGAGAATTCTACTACTGAACCAAGGGGGTGGAATCACCACTCCCACCACTGACCCAGCCTGTCCTATGTAACTAAAAATTGTGATAGTTGTATAGCCACGTGCCACATCCTGAAAAGAGAGGCTGCCCTGAGAAGAAATGCAGTTCTCTGCTGTTAGGGACCAGGAAGTGTTTATTGAGAACTGGTCTTGGTCCTTAAGCTGAGTGCTAGAGAGAAGGAAAAAAAAAAGCCTGTCTTGGCCAGTCAAGTTTGGGAGACGAAATTGGGAAATATGCGCCAATAAGGGAATACATGAGTACCAAAGTGAGAGATAAGTAAAACCACTGTGGTACTTGTTATGAAGAGGGAATGATCACGTGCACTGGAGTGTTTATGTGACACATTGGATTTGACTAATGCAGAGGATTTTATTTCCAAGTAGTAGGAGGAAAGTGAGCGAAATCATGGGAGAAGATTCTGATGCCAGAATACAACTTTGAAGTGGCAAGATAGAAAGCTGATGTGGGGAAAGCAATCTAATTTAAGTGGATTAGTCTGGAGGAGATATACAGAATACGTGGGGAAAGGAGACTGAGGCTAGCAAGAAAACTAGCTGTTACAGAAATTCAGGCGAGAGCTAATCTGGACTGTACTAAGGTAAAAGCACTGCACAGGGAAAGGAAGGGGAAAATCTAAGGTTAACTTCAATGGAAGAGTCCCAGGATCATGTAAGGTTTCTAGTGACAAGGAACCTCAGAGATCATATAGTTTCACGATAACAAAACATTTGTCCCCTCCCCCCCCCAAAATTTTTTGTTATCATTATTTTTGGCAACATTATTATGTCTTTGGAAATGCTTTTGACATTACAAGCACATTCCTATACTTAAAGTCTTCTTTCACTACCCTCCCCTCCCTTTTTTTTCACATATGAGGTAGATTAGGTCAATCATCAATGCGTTAATTTTGAGACTGGACTCTTCTGGACTCCAAATTTTTTAGGTTTTACTTGGACAGTTCAGAAATTGATGTCCTCCTTTAGGAAAAATACCTTTTAATAGTTTATGTAGGACAGGTGGGGTCAGTAGTGGGACTGGTAATTACACCACCTTGGGTGCTAGGAAGAAGTCATCACTGCCCTTGAAATTCCAGCCCTGATGGAAGAAAATTGAAAGCTGGGATTGCTAGGCAGGCTGGGTGTAAATGAATAGTGTGGACCTGTCTTCTTGCCAATGGTTAAAAATATATATTGTCTTTAACCACTACAAAGAAGGATACACACATATGCACACACACACTGCATAGTGTGAAAGAAAATGTAATGAACTCAAAATCAGATGGGCTTGGTTTCAGTCGCAGCCCTGCTTCCCACATAATTATTCCAATGCACTGATTTTGTGACCTTAACAAGCATTCCATTTCTTCTTGTTTCTTACACTCCCTACTTCATCTCATCAGCACCATAACAATTGTTACTGTGATCTAGACAGTTTATAAATGTTATCTGTGAGGTAGATACTGTAGTCAAAGAAACAGAGCTTCAAAGGGTTGTCCAAAGTCAGGAGCTTGTTAGTGTCTCATCCAGGACTAATCTCCAAGCCCAGGGTCCTCCTTCCTCCACATCATGTCAGCAGTACATGTGGTTAGGTGGAGCTATGCCACAGGTGGCCATCTCTGTAGCTAGCAATGGTTTGGACTTACTGGTTATGTAAATTAAAAAAATAGTAGAGAGGACGGGGCCAAGATGGTGGACTAGGTGGATGCTACCGCGGATCCCTCTTGCAACAAAGACTCGGAAAAACAAGTGAATCGATCACATACTTAACAATCTACGAACTCTGAACAACAAACACAGATTTAGAGACGAAGAACGAACAAATACGGGGAGACAGCGATTGTTTTCAGAGCCAGGAGCCAGCGCACCAGGCAGGTGACCTTCGAAGCCCGAGTTGGGGCAGAGCCCAGGGGGGCAGACGGCACAGACAAGGGGCCCAGCCCTAGCCCCTGAACTCATCCCGGGAGCGAGCCCAGCCAGTTGGCGCGGGCGGCGTGGCAGCGCAGCCGGTGGGAGAAGTCCCCGGGAGGCAGTGACTGGTCTTGGAGCGGGGATAGCAGCATCCCAGCCAGGGAGCCGGCCCGCCGGGAGTTTGGCGGAAAGCGGGCGGGGCGCGAGTGCGGGGACCACCTATATTTCCCTGAATTGACCCGGGGGGGGTCCAGGCGTTCGTGCGGGAGGTGCCCACCCAGTTCGCGCGAGCAGCGTGCCGCACCGGAGGGAGAAGTCCCCGGGAGGCAGTGGCTGGTCTTGGAGCGGGGAGAGCGGCGTCCCATACAGGACGTGCAATCGCACCCGGTTCGCGGGAGCGGCGCATGACGCGGCTGGAGGGACGGGGAGCCCCCGGGAGGCAGTGACGGATTTTGGAGACGGAAGTGCACCGTCCCAGTAGGGGAGCCTTAACCTAGGGGTGGGGCTGACAGCGGAGGATCTCACTGTGAGGCCAGCGGGCCAGACCCCCCGAGGGGCAATCTCCACACCCAGTACATATAGGCGACGCGCCCCGTGGAAATCTCAGATATAAGAGTCATTCCAAGTAAGACAAACAACTCTGGCTATATTCTGAGGTGCTACACTCCTAGCTCTCTGATCCCTCCCCCAACCCTCCCCAGGCGGCTCCATTGACATCTGAAAAGCCTGAGCCAGAGGGAGAACTCTGATAGGGATCTGACTGCATTTTTTTTTAGCGGATTTTCTGGATAAACTAGTTTCCCAGTGATGGCTCGGAGACAGCAGTCCATATCAAACCACATAAGGAAGCAGACCATGACATCTTCTCCAACCCCTCAAACAAAAGAATCAAAATCTTTCCCAAATGAAGATACAATCCTGGAATTATCAGATACAGAATATAAAAAACTAATTTACAGAATGCTTCAAGACATCACAAATGAAATAAGGCAAACTGCAGAAAAAGCCAAGGAACACACCGATAAAACTGTTGAAGAACTCAAAAAGATTATTAAAGAACATACTGGAAAAATTAATAAGTTGCAAGAATCCATAGAGAGACAGCATGTAGAAATCCAAAAGATTAACAATAAAATTACAGAATTAGACAACGCAATAGGAAGTCAGAGGAGCAGACTCGAGCAATTAGAATGCAGACTGGGACATCTGGAGGACCAGGGAATCAACACCAACATAGCTGAAAAAAAATCAGATAAAAGAATTTGAAAAAATGAAGAAACCCTAAGAATCATGTGGGACTCTATCAAGAAGGATAACCTGCGGGTGATTGGAGTCCCAGAACAGGGAGGGGGGACAGAAAACACAGAGAAAATAGTTGAAGAACTCCTGACAGAAAACTTCCCTGACATCATGAAAGACGAAAGGATATCTATCCAAGAGGCTCATCGAACCCCATTTAAGACTGATCCAAAAAGAAAAACACCAAGACATATTATCATCAAACTTGCCAAAACCAAAGATAAACAGAAAATTTTAAAAGCAGCCAGGGAGAAAAGAAAGGTTTCCTTCAAGGGAGAATCAATAAGAATAAGTTCAGACTACTCAGCAGAAACCATGCAGGCAAGAAGGGAATGGAATGACATATACAGAGCACTGAAGGAGAAAAACTGCCAGCCAAGGGTCATATATCCAGCAAAACTCTCTCTGAAATATGAAGGCGAAATTAAGATATTTACAGATAAACACAAGCTTAGAGAATTTGCAAAAACCAAACCAAAGCTACAAGAAATACTAAAGGAAATTGTTTGGTCAGAAAACCAATAATATCAGATACCAGCACAATACAAGGTCACAAAACACAACGTCCTGATATCAACTCAAATAGGGAAATCACAAAAACAAATTAAGATTAATTAAAAAAAAAATACACATAACAGGGAATCATGGAAATCAATAGATAAAAGATCACAATAATCAAAAAGAGGGAATAAATATAGGAGGCATTGAACTGCCAGATGGAGAGTGATACAAGGCGATATAGAACGATGCAAGTTAGGTTTTTACTTAGAAAAATAGGGGTAAATAATAAGGTAACCACAAAAAGGAATATCAACTCCATAACTCAAGAAAAAAGCCAAGAAAAACGTAACGACTCAACTAACATAAAGTTAAACATTATGATCTCACAATCTACTAAGAAAAACGTCTCAGCACAAAAAAGTATGTGGAAAAATGAAATGGCCAACAACACACATGAAAAGGCATCAAAATGACAGCACTAAAAACTTATTTATCTATAATTACGCTGAATGTAAATGGACTAAATGCACCAATAAAGAGACAGAGAGTCACGGACTGGATAAAGAAACACGATCCATCTATATGTTGCCTACAAGAGACACACCTTAGACTCAGAGACACAAACAAACTAAAACTCAAAGGATGGAAAAAAGTATATCAAGCAAACAATAAGCAAAAAAGAAGAGGAGTAGCAAGATTAATTTCTGACAAAATAGACTTTAGACTTAAATCCACCACAAAGGATAAAGAAGGACACTATATAATGATAAAAGGGACAATTGATCAGGAAGACATAACCATATTAAATATTTATGCACCCAATGACAGGGCTGCAAGATACATAAATCAAATTTTAACAGCATTGAAAAGTGAGATAGACACCTCCACATTTATAGTAGGAGACTTCAACACACCACTTTCGGAGAAGAACAGGACATCCAGTAAGAAGCTCAATAGAGACACGGAAGACCTACTTACAACAATCAACCAACTTGACCTCATTGACTTATACAGAACTCTCCACCCAACTGCTGCAAAATATACTTTTTTTTCTAGTGCACACGGAACATTCTCTAGAATAGACCACATATTAGGTCATAAAACAAATCTTTGCAGAATCCAAAACATCGAAATATTACAAAGCATCTTTTCAGACCACAAGGCAATGAAACTAGAAATCAATAACAGAAAAACTAGGGAAAAGAAATCAAATACTTGGAAACTGAACAAGACCCTCCTGAAAAAAGACTGGGTTATAGAAGACATCAAGGAGGGAATAAGGAAATTCTTAGAAAGCAACGAGAATGAAAATACTTCCTATCAAAACCTCTGGGACACAGCAAAAGCAGTGCTCAGAGGCCAATTTATATTGATAAATGCACACATACAAAAAGAAGAAAGAGCCAAAATCAGAGAACTGTCCCTACAACTTGAACAAATAGAAAGTGAGCGACAAAAGAACCCATCAGGCACCAGAAGAAAACAAATAATAAAAATTAGAGCTGAACTAAATGAATTAGAGAACAGAAAAACAATTCAAAGAATTAACAAAGCCAAATGCTGGTTCTTTGAAAAAATTAACAAAATTGATAAACCATTAGCTAGACTGACTAAAGAAAAACAGGAAAGGAAACAAATAACCCGAATAAGAAACGAGAAGGACCACATCACAACAGAGCCAAATGAAATTAAAAGAATCATTTCAGATTACTACGAAAAATTGTACTCTAACAAATTTGAAAACCTAGAAGAAATGGATAAATTCTTGGAAAAACACTACCTACCTAAACTAACACATTCAGAAGTAGAACAACTAAATAGACCCATAACAAAAAAAGAGATTGAAACGGTAATCAAAAAACTTCCAACAAAAAAAAGCCCTGGCCCGAACGGCTTCACTGCAGTGTTCTACCAAACCTTCAGAGAAGACTTAACACCACTACTACTGAAAGTATTTCAAAGCATAGAAAAAGACGGAATACTACCCAACTCATTCTATGAACCTACCATCTCCCTGATACCAAAACCAGGTAAAGACATTACAAAAAAAGAAAATTATAGACCTATATCCCTCATGAACATTGATGCAAAAATCCTCAACAAAATTCTAGCCAATAGAATCCAACAACACATCAAAAAAATAATTCACCCTGATCAAGTGGGATTTATACCAGGTATGCAAGGCTGGTTTAATATCAGAAAAACTATTAATGTAATCCATCACATAAATAAAACAAAAGATAAAAGCCACATGATCTTATCAATAGATGCAGAACAGGCATTTGACAAAGTTCAACACCCATTTATGATAAAAACTCTTACCAAAATAGGAATTGAAGGAAAATTCCTCAACATAATAAAGGGCATCTATGCAAAGCCAACAGCCAATATCCCTCTAAATGGAGAGAACCTGAAAGCATTTCCTTTGAGAACGGGAACCAGACAAGGATGCCCTTTATCACCGCTCTTATTCAACATCGTGCTGGAAGTCCTAGCCAGGGCAATTAGGCTAGACAAAGAAATAAAGGGTATCCGGATTGGCAAGGAGGAAGTAAAGCTATCACTATTTGCAGATGACATGATCGTATACACGGAAAACCCTAAGGAATCCTCCAGAAAACTACTGAAACTAATAGAAGAGTTTGGCAGAGTCTCAGGTTATAAAATAAACATACAAAAATCACCTGGATTCCTCTACATCAACAAAAAGAACACCGAAGAGGAAATCACCAAATCAATACCATTCACAGTAGCCCCCAAGAAGATAAAATACTTAGGCATAAATCTTACCAAGGATGTAAAAGACCTATACAAAGAAAACTACAAAGCTCTACTACAAGAAATTCAAAAGGACAAACTTATGTGGAAAAACATACCCTGCTCATGGATAGGAAGACTTAACATAGTAAAAATGTCTATTCTACCAAAAGCCATCTATACATATAACGCACTTCCAATCCAAATTCCAATGTCATATTTTAAGGGGATAGAGAAACAAATCACCAATTTCATATGGAAGGGAAAGAACCCCTGGATAAGCAAAGCATTACTGAAAAAGAAGAAGAAAGTGGGAGGCCTCACTCTACCTGATTTCAGAACCTATTATACAGCTACAGTAGTCAAAACAGCCTGGTACTGGTACAACCACAGGCACATAGACCAATGGAACAGAATTGAGAACCCAGATATAAATCCATCCATGCATGAGCAGCTGATATTTGACAAAGGACCAGTGTCAGTTAATTGGGGAAAAGATAGTCTTTTTAACAAATGGTGCTGGCATAACTGGATATCCATTTGCAAAAGAATGACACAGGACCCATACCTCACACCATGCACAAAAACTAACTCCAAGTGGATCAAAGACCTAAACATAAAGACTAAAACGATAAAGATCATGGAAGAAAAAATAGGGACAACCCTAGGAGCCCTAATACAGGGCATAAACAGAATACAATACATTACCAAAAACAATGAAGAGAAACCAGATAACTGGGAGCTCCTAAAAATCAAACACCTATGCTCATCTAAAGACTTCACCAAAAGAGTAAAAAGACCACCTACAGACTGGGAAAGAATATTCAGCTATGACATCTCAGACCAGCGCCTGATCTCTAAAATCTACATGATTCTGTCAAAACTCAACCACAAAAAGTCAAACAACCCAATCAAGAAGTGGGCAAAGGATATGAACACACATTTCACTAAAGAAGATATTCAGGCAGCCAACAGATACATGAGAAAATGCTCTCGATCATTAGCCATTAGAGAAATGCAAATTAAAACGACGAAGAGATTCCATCTCACACCAACTAGACTGGCATTAATCCAAAAAACACAAAATAATAAATGTTGGAGAGGCTGCGGAGAGATTGGAACTCTCATACACTGCTGGTGGGAATGTAAAATGGTACAACCACTTTGGAAATCTATCTGGTGTTATCTTAAACAGTTAGAAATAGAACTACCATACAACCCAGAAATCCCACTCCTCGGAATATACCCTAGAGATACAAGAGCCTTCACACAAACAGATATATGCACACCCATGTTTATTGCAGCTCTGTTTACAATAACAAAAAGCTGGAAGCAACCAAGGTGTCCATCAACGGATGAATGGGTAAATAAATTGTGGTATATTCACACAATGGAATACTACGCATAGATAAAGAACAGTGACGAATCTGTGAAACATTTCATAACATGGAGGAACCTGGAAGGCATTACGCTGAGCGAAATTAGTCAGAGGCAAAAGGACAAATATTGTATAAGACCACTATTATAAGATCTTGAGAAATAGAAAAAACTGAGAAGAACACATACTTTTGTGGTTACGAAGGGGGGAGGGCGGGAGGGAGGGAGAGGGTTTTTTATTGATCAATCAGTAGATAAGAACTGCTTTGGGTGAAGGGAAAGACAACACTCAATTAAAGGAAGGTCAGCCCAATTGGACTGGACTAAAAGCAAAGGGGTTTCTTGGACAAAATGAATGCTTCAAAGGTCAGCGGACCAGGGGCTCGGGTCTGGGGAACATGGTTTGAGGGGACTTCTAAGTCAATTGGCAAAATAATTCTATTATGAAAACATTCTGCATCCCACTTTGAAATGTGGCGTCTGGGGTCCTAAATGCTAACAAGCAGCCATCTAAGATACATCAATTGGTCTCAACCCACCTGGAGCAAAGGAAAATGAAGAACACCAAGGTCACACAACAACTAAGAACCCAAGAGACAGAAAGGGCCACATGAACCAGAGACCTACATCATCCTGAGACCAGAAGAACTAGTTGGTGCCCGGCCACAATCGATGACTGCCCTGTCAGGGAGCACAACAGAGAACTCCTGAGGGAGCAGGAGATCAGTGGGATACAGACCCCAAATTCTCATAAAAAGACCATACCTAATGGTCTGACTGCGACTAGAGGAATCCCGGTGGCAATGCTCCCCAGACCTTCTGTTGGCACAGGACAGGAACCATCACCGAAGACAACTCATCAGACATGAAAAGGACTGGTCAGCGGGGGGGAGAGAGATCCTGATGAAGAGAGAGCTAATTAAATCAGGTGGACACTGGAGAGTGTGTTGGCAACTCTTGACTGGAGGGGGGATGGGAAGATAGAGAGAGAGGGAAGACGGCAAAATTGGCACGAAACGAGAGACTGAAAGGGCTGACTCAATAGGGGGAGAGCAAGTGGGAGAAGGGAGTAAGATACATGTAAACTTACATGTGACAGACTGATTGGAATTGTAAATGTTCACTTGAAGCTTAATAAAAGTTAATTAAAAAAAAATAGTAGAGAATCTGGATGCATCATCTATAGCAATCTAAATCTTCCACAGCTACTTAGACTTTCTATTCAATGTTCATTTTGATGCCAAATTGGCAGAGTACTGTACTGGCCATCCAAAGTTTGATTTTTTTCCTTATTTCCTTTTGCCAATGTATGATTTATATAGGTATGAAAAGTCACGTACTACTTTCATGTCTATATTGTTTGTAAATTCTTTTACCCATACGTAGATTTTCATGGAGCAGTCTGGTCTTTGTGAGGCTAATCTTCACTCTGGGTTCTGCTGAGTCACATTCTTCTTGTGAATATTCTTTAATAATACAGTGAAAAGGATAGATAATTTCCTCCTAGTCTCTTTGTAGTCTCTGGATGGAGCAAATGGTTAAAACGCTTAGCTGCTAACTAAAAGTTTGACATTGGAGCCCATTCAGAGGTGGACTCCAAAGAAGGGCCTGGCAATCTACTTCTGAAAAATCAACCATTGAAAACCCTACGGAGCACAGTTCTACTCTGGCAAACATGGGGTCACCATGAGCAATATAAATATAGCTATCAGCTGAGAAAAGCGAATTCAGAGAAGTTAAGCAACTTGACTAATTACTGACTGACCCAGGGAGAGAATCCAGGTTTTCTGCTCCTATTGCGGTTCTCATGCCATGATAAGCAAGCTACCCCTTTAAGTTACTTAGCTGTAATAGTGAATTACTGGAGAATTTTCTCCTGTAACTTCTCTAATCATGTTGTTGTTGTTGTTAGGTGCCCTCGAGCCAATTTCTACTCAAAGCAACCCTACGTTACAGAATAGAACTGCCCCATAAGATTTTCCTAGGCTGTAATCTTTATGGGAGTAGGTTGTCAGGTCTTTCTCCAGCGGAGCTACTGGGTGTGTTCAAACATGGCAACCTTTCGATTAGCACTCAAGCACTTAACCATTGCACCACCAGGGCTCCTTTCTGTAATCATAGCTGTAGAAAATTAGATTGAAAAAATGGTGCTATGTGAGTAATGGAGCAAAGAATCCAACAAGATCATGTAAAATTTATTATATCACAAATAGAGTAAACAAAATCTCATTTTGAACATCAATGTTAATTAAAATCTCCTTGAAAATAAACCTTTAATTAGAATCATATACTTTGATAAGATAAAAAAATATATCATAGTTCTAATATTGCTCAAACTTACATCGTTTATGAGCACGTTCTCATGTATGGAAAGAACAATAAGGCCACCTCGCCCAGTTTTCAGCCTATGCTTGGGTATATGTGCTAACTCTTGAGGCAACCCATTCTATCTTTAATAGCTCTGATGATTAAAATACGATTTCTTGTATTAAACTGAACTATGTCTATCCATAGATTTCAGCCATTTATTATAGTTCAAGTCCTTAAAGAAAGAACAAATCAAATTCACCCTTTACATGTCAGTCCTTTAAATGTTTGCACTGTTCTCATGTCACATTTGTTCCCTTTTGGTTCTTTCAACTATTGCTTGAATGAGAGTTTTGAGTTCCTTCTCTGTCAGCTCCATTAAATATGTTCTAGCTTATTATATCTCTTTAAGAGTGCAACACTCAAATCTTGGTTGTGGCTGCAACAGTGCAGAATAGAGCAGAATTAAATATACTATCACTCAAGATACTCTACTCCAACAAATTAGCCTAGGATTGCATTAGCTTTGGGGTACACTAATATGGCATTAAAAGAAAAAAAAAAACTAAAATCTCTAAATCATTTCCCCCACTAGACAAGGTATCTGACAATAAGCTCTGGCTTGAGCATCGAGGTCCATAAAAAATCTGGTCAACCATAATAGCAGTTGATAAGCCATCAAATTAATTAATATACATACTAAAACTAACCATGCATCCCCCCTGAACTTACACGGTTGGTTTTGTTGATCCCAAGGAGATGGTGCTTCATTTTGTTAAATTCAGTCGGAGAATAAATGTCCCCTTTTTTAGTGAGGGGAGTGAATGATCCTACTATTTATCATATACCATCCAGACAGCAAGTATCAAGTTTGTTCTTTATGTTTAAAAATTGTTTCTTCTCCAAGCTTAAAGGGCATTGAGGAAAATGCCAGTTTTAAGGCTTGATTTATAACTACTCTTCAACTAAGATTTGCTCTATATTCATATCCGAGACAGGTGTTGTCATGGATTGAATTGTGTCCCCTGAAAGTATATGTCAAATTGGTTAGGCCATGATTCCCAGTATTGTGTGGTTGTCCTCTATTTTATGATTGTTGTAATTTTCCTATGTGTTCTAAATCCTAATCACTGCCTGTGGTTAATGAGACAAGATTATGTTAAGGAGGATTAGGGTGGAATGTAACAGCCTTACTCAGGTCACATCCCTGATTCAATGTAAAAGGAAGTTTCCCTGGGGTGTGGCCTGCATCATCTTTTATCTTGTTGTTGTTAGGTGCCATCTAGCTGGTTCGGACTCATAGTGATCCCATACACAATAGAACAAAACACTGCCCAGTCCTGTGCCATCCTCACAATTGTTGCTACGCTTGAGCCCATTGTTGCAGCCACTGTGTCAATCCATCTGCTTGAGGGTCTTCCTCTTTTTTGCAGACCCTCTACTTTACCAAGCATGATGTCCTTTTCCAGGGACTGATCCCTCCTGATAACATGTCCAAAGTATGTGAGACATAGTCTCACCAACCTTGCTTCCAAGGATCATTCTGGTTGTACTTCTTCCAAAGCAGATTTGTTTGTTCTTTTGGCAGTCTGTGGTATATTTAGTACTCTTCACTAACACCACAATTCTAAGGCGTCAATTCTTCTTCGGTCTTCCTTATTCATTGTCCAGCTTTCACATGCATATGAGGTGATTGAAAACACCATGGCTTGGGTCAAGTGCACCTTAGTTCTCAAGGTGACATCTTTGCTTTTCAACGCTTTAAAGAGGTCTTTTGCAGCGGATTTGCCCAATGCAGTGCATCTTTTGATTTCTTGACTGCTGCTTCTATAAGTGTTGATTGTGGATCCAAGTAAAATGAAATTCTTGACAACCTCAATCTTTTCTCTGTTTATCATGATGTTGCTTATTGGTCCAGTTGTGAGGATTTTTGTTTTCTTTATGTTGAGGTGCAATCCATACTGAAGGCTGTGGTCTTTGATCTTCATCAGTAAGTGCTTCAAGTCCTCTTCACTTTCAGCAAGGAAGGTTGTGTCATCTGCATAATGCAGGTTGTTAATGAGTCTTTCTTCAATCCTGTTGCCCTGTTCATATAGTCCAGCTCCTTGGATTATTTGCTCAGCATACAGATTAAATAGATATGGTGAAAGGATACAACCCTGTCATACACCTTTCCTCACTTTAAACCATGCCATATCCCCTTGCTCTGTTTGAATGACTGCCTCTTGATCCATGTACAGATTCCTCATGAACACAATTAAGTGTTCCAGAATTCTCATTCTGCTCAATGTTATCCATACTTTGTAATGATGCACACAGTCAAATAGCTTCGTGTAGTCAATATAACACAGTTAAACATCTTTCTGGTATTCTCTGCTTTCAGCCAGGATCCATCTAACATCAGCAATGACATCCCTAGTTTCACGTCCTCTTCTGGATCTGGCTTGAATTTCTGGAAGTTCCTTGTTGCTGTACTGCTACATCCACTTTTGAATGATCTTCAACAAAATTTTGCTTGCATGTGATATTAATGATATTGTTCAATAATTTCTGCATTCCGTTGGATCACTTTTCTTGGGATTAGGCATAAATATGGATTTCTTCTAGTCGGCTGGCCAGGTAGCTGTCTTCCAAATTTCTTGGCATAGACATGTGAGCACTTCCAGTGCTACATATGCTTGTTGAAACATCTCAGTTGGTATTCCCATCAATTCCTAGAGCTTTGTTTTTCGCTAATGCCTTCAGTGCAGCTTCCTTCATTACTATCAGTTCCTGATCATATGTTACCTCCTGAAATGGTTGAACATTGACCAATTCTTTTTGGTATAGTGACTGTGTAGTCCTTCCATCTTCTTTTGATGCTTTCTGTGTTGTTTAATATTTTCCCCCGTGGAATCCTTCACTATTACAACTCAAGGCTTGAATTTTTTCTTGAGTTCTTTCAGCCTGAGAAACACCAAGTGTGCTCTTCTTTTTTGGTTTTCTATCTCCAGGTCTTTACACATATCACTATAATACTTTGTCTTCTTGAGCTGCCTTTTGAAGTCTTCTCTTCAGCTCCTTTACATCATCATTTCTTCCTTTTGCTTTAGGTATTTGACATTCAAAAGCAAGTTTCAGAGTCTTTTCTGACATCCATTTTGGTTTTTTCTTTCTTTGCTGTCTTTTTTATGACCTCTTGCTTTCTTCATGTACGATGTCCCTGATGTTATTCCATAAATCCTCTGGTCTTCGGCCACTAGCATTCAATGTGTCAAATCTATTCAAGTGTGTCATGGATTGAATTGTGTCCCCCCACAACACACCTGACTAGATTGGATCATGGCTAGGTCATGATTCCCTTGTATGATTGTACGATTGCCTATGATTTCATCGTCTGATGTGATTTCCCTATGTGTTATAAATCCTATCACTGTGATGTAATAAGATGGATTAGTGGCAGTTATATTGATGAGATCTACAAGATTAGATAGTGTCTTAAACCAATCTCTTTTGAGATATAAAAGAGAGAAGTGAGCAGAGAGATATGGGGACCTCATACCACAAAGAAAGCAGTGCTGGGAGCAGAGTGCATCCTTTGGACCTTAGGTTCCTGCACTGAGATGCTTCCAGACCAAGGGAAGACTGATGATGAGGACCTTCCTCCAGAGCCAACAAAGAGAGAAAGTCTCCCTGAGCCGGCACCCTGAATTGGGATTTACAGCTTACTGGATTGTGAGAAAATAAACTCTTTGTTAAGCCATCTGCTTGTGCCATTTTGGTTATAGCAGCACTAGATAACGAAGACAAGGTAGGATATACTCAAGGCCATACTTTGACTCTCATGGACTTGTTCTAATTTTCTTCTGTTTCAACTTGAACTTACATATGAGCAATTAATAGCCTGTTCTGCAGTTAGCCCTTGACCTTGTTCTGACTGATGATATAGAGCTTTTCTATCATCTCCTTCCACAGATGTAGTCAATTTATTTCTGGTGTATTCCATTTGGTGAGGTCCATGTGTATACCAAAAAACCAAACCCAGTGCCGTCGAGTCGATTCCAACTTATAGCAACCCTATAGGACAGAGTAGAACTGCCCCATAGAGTTTCCAAGGACTGCCTGGCGGATTCAAACTGCTGACCCTTTGGTTAGCAGCTGTAGCACTTAACCACTATGCCACCTGGGTTTCCAGTCCATGTGTATAATCACTATTTATGTTGGTTAAAAACGATATTTGCAACCAAGAAGTCATTGGTCTTGCAAAATTCTATTATGCAATCTCCAGTTTCATTTCTATCACCAAGGCCATATTTTCCAACTACCAGTCCTTCTTGTTTGTCTTCGACTTTCACATTCCAATCACCAGTAATTATCAGTGTATCCTGATTGCATGTTCGATCAATTTCAGGCTGCAGAAGTTGGTAAAAATCTTCAATTTCTTCATCTTTTGCCTTAGTGATTGGTGCATAAATTTGAATAATAGTGGTATTAACTGGTCTTCCTTGTAAACTTATGGGTATTAACCCATCACTGACAGTGTTGTACTTCAGGATAGATCGTGAAATGTTCTTTTTGACAATGAATGCAAAGCCATTCCTCTTCAAGTTGTCATTCCCGGCATAGTAGACCATATCATTGTCTGATTCAAAATGGCCAATACCAGTGCATTTCAGCTCTCTCATGCCTAGGATATCAATCTTTATGCGTTCCATTTCATTTTTGATGATTTCTAATTTTCCTGGATTCCTACTTCGCACATTTCACGTTCCGATTATTAATGGATGTTTGCAGCTGTTGCTTCTCATTTTGAGTCATGCCACATAAGCAAATGAAGGTCCCAAAGGCTTGACTCCATGTAATTAAGGTCGATTCTACTTTGAGGAGGCAGCCTAGCCCCAGTCATCTTTTGAGTGCCTTCCAACCTGAGGGGATCATCTTCCGGCACTATATCAGACAAGGTTCCACTGCTATTGATCAAGTTTTCACTGGCTAATTCTTTTCAGAAGTAGGCCACTGGGTCCTTCTTCCTCATCTGTCTTAACCTGGAAACTTAGCTGAAACCTGTCCTCCATGGGTGACCCTGCTGGTATTTCAATACTGGCGGCATAGCTTCCAGCATCACAGCAACTTGCGAGCCCCCCCAGTACGACAAACTGACAGAGGTGTGGGGGATTACCGTAGTACATTTCTTAAATGGTTGCATACTTTGGTGTAGCATAGAACTCCCTGCAAGCTTCTTAACATAGTGCTTGTGAAAATATGTTATTTTCAGGGAAATCCAATTCCAAATATTCTATTTAGTTATTTCTATAAGTATACTCTTATTTCATGAACCAGAATTCAGGTCATACATATATTTTTCACTTAACACATTGACATTTCCCCCATATTATTAACTATTAATCATAGCCCAGCCATTTTTAAATAGCTTCACCATATTTCATTACATTGCTAAACTAATTTCTTTAATCCTGTATCATCAGATACTTAGTTTGTTTCCAATTTACCCCCCCATTATTATAAACAATGTAATGATGAGCAAGGGCAAAATTTTATTTAGGAAAGTAGGAAAGTGTAGAGCATGGGAGCACTGTTCGCATGTCCCGGAAAACGAAGACAGAATGAAAGACCTGGGTGGTACTGGGGTGTCTTGGAGGTACAATACTGGAAAAGAAAGGCACCAGGAATGGAGAGAGAACATCAAAGACATACTTTATCTGCCATTACAATCTTTCCCAGTGTCATCTTTCTATTTGTTGGGAAGGCATCCACATCTCTAACAGAAGCCTGGAGGAACTGTCAACAATACTGCACTTGAATAGAGTGGAAAATGTATTTTAACTCCAAATCTGTGCTGACATGTTTTCTGTTTGTTCTAGATATTTTGGTTAGCTACTTTTTAAAAATATAGTGGCTAGAAACTCCCAAAATTATGTTTAACTTAACCCCTTGCCATCTAGTCAGTTCTGCCCTATACTGACCCTAACCCATTGCCATCTAGTCGATTCCACCCTATAGTGACCCTAGAGAACAGAGTAGAGCTGTCCCACAGGGTTTCCAAGGACTGTCTGGTGGATTTGAGCTGCCGACCTTTTGGTTAGCAGCTGTATCACTTACCTACTGTGCCACTAGGGCTCCAAGTTATGTTTAAATATACTTTTATTATATTTATTAAGAAAAAATGCTTATCCATCAAGCTACTACCAATGAAAGTATATAGATCTGTTCCTGAAACAATATAAGGCAAATGCGTAAAAATCTGGCTTCTACTTCTACCTCTGCCCTAAAAACAAAACAAAGGAGTTCTCCCGGAAAAACATAATTGCTAAATCTAGTGACCCATTTCTGCTGTTTATCCTTGCTGACCTGCCTACCTGGGCTACTGACTTGCCCAGGCTTGTTGGGGCGAGATGGTATCTCATTGTAGTTTTGGTTTGCATTTCTCTGATGGCTAATGATCGTGAGCATTTCCTCAAGTATCTGTTAGCCACCTGAGTGTCTTCTTTAGTGAAGTGTCTGTTCATATCCTTTGCCCATTTTTTAATTGGGTTATTTGTATTTTGTTGTTAAGTTTTTGCAGTGTCTTTACCTGGTTTTGGTATCAGGGATATGCTGGCTTCATAGAATGAGTTTGGGAGTATTCCACCCTTTTCTATGCTCTGAAATACCTTTAGTAGCAAAGATGTTAACTCTTCTCTGAAAGTTCGGTAGAATTCTCCAGTTTTTGGTTGGGAGTTTTGTAATTACCTTTCAATCTCATCTTTTGTTGTGCGTTTATATACTTGTTCTGCCTCTGTTTGTGTTAGTTTAGGTAGATAGTGTGTTTCTGGAAATTTGTCAATTCCCTCTAGGCTGTCAAATTTGTTAGAGTACAATTTTTCATAGTAATCTGATATGATTCTTTTCATTTCAGTTGGGTCTGTTGTGATATCACCCATCTCATTTCTTATTTGGGTTATTTGCATCCTCTCCTGTTTTTCTCCTGTCGCTTTGGCCAATGGTTTATCGATTTTGTTGATCTTTTCAAAGAACCAGCTTTCGTTCTTGTTAACTCTTTCAGTTGTTTTTCTGTTCTCTATTTCATTTAATTCTGCTCTAATTTTTATTATTTGCTTTCTTCTGGTGCCCAAAGGTTTCTTTTATTGATCTCTTTCTATTCGTTCAAGTTGTAGGGATAATTCTTTGATTTTGGCCCTTTCTACTTTTTGAATGTGTGCATTTATTGTTATAAATTGACCTCTGGGCACTGCTTTAGCTGTGTCCCAAAGGTTCTGTTGGAAGTGTTTTCATTCTCATTTGATTCTATGAGTTTATTCTGTCCTTAATTTCTTCTATAACCCAGTAGTTTTTGAGCAAGGTGTTGTTAAGTTTCCATGTGCTTGATTTCTTTTCCCTGCTTTTTCTATTATTAATTTCTACTTTTATGGCTTTATAGTCACAGAAGATGCTTTGTAATATTTCAGTGTTTTGGATTATGTTGAGGATTGCTTTATGGCCTAATATGTGGTCTATTTTGGAGAATGTTGCATATGCACTGGAAAAGAAGGTATAGTTGGCTGCTTTTGAGTGCAATGTTCTGTATATGTCCATGAGGTCAAGTTGGTTGATTGTGGCATTTAGCTCTTCCGTGTCTTTATTGAGCTTCTTTCTGGATGTTCTGTCTGAAGGACTAATTGTTAATGACTGTTTTAGACTGGTAAAATGATTAGGAAGGGGAAGTTATCCTCCAAGTATGAAAAAACCATGGCTAGAAAAGCTAGGAGGTGGCCTATGATACATTGGATCACTTTTGTGTGGCCTTTCTAGCCATGGTCTTGTAACTCCCACCCAAGCAATTGGGTGGGACTGTTCAAATAAGGCAATTGTGACTGGTGAGTCGATTTTGACTCAGAGCAACCCTATAGGACAGAATAGCACTGCCCCATAGGGTTTTGAAGGAACAGCTGATGGATTAAAACTGCTGACTTTCTGGTTAGCACCAAGCTCTTAACCATTGTGCTACCAGGGCTCCAGGGACTTATTGGAGCTTTTTAACACCTGCCTGAGCAGAGTAGAGGCCTAGAGCTAGAGACAGGAATGCCTGCAGGCACAGCCAAAAAGATGCCATCCTGATGGAAGAACTGTATCCTGAGTGTTTCTGAGCCTGAATTGTAACTGTTGTTTCCCTAATAAACCCCATTATTTTGAGTATGGTTTGTGAGTTCTGTGTGGTCATTGTAATGAATTATCGAACCTAGTAGAGAGTGCTGTGAGAGGGATGGTTGATGTCAGAGTTGGTAAAGATGGTGGGGAGAGGATGCATCTCTGACCTCCACCTCGTAGGAATCAGTCTTGGGCTGTTGATCTTGATTCTTCTTCCCCCTTGTGATGTTAGAGGAGATCAGACACTGCCCCTGGCATTTTTATACTAACCTATTCTCCCTGCACTGTTCCTTTCATTGCCTTTCATGCAAGTTGTGCTCCAACTAAACTAAACTATTTCCATTGCCCTTCATGGTTTGATCCCATTGAAATTAACTTCTATTCAAATGGATTTACCCAGTTCCACTGAAGGAACAAGATGCCAAACTGTGTGTGGCTAATAGCACAACTCTGACTAGAACCATTAATTTATATAAGGAAATATCTGAGATCTTTGGGTTAATAATAGATATACTCTGAAGTGCCACTCCACAATTCCAGTAAATCCTTGGCCATAGATCTCCTTCACAAATGCCATCACACATTTAACCGTATTTTTTTTTTTATCAAAGTCACAGATTTATTCATGTCTTCATGTGTCAATCTATCTTTCAAGAGGCTATAAATCTGGATACATTATTCCAAGAGTACAACTGAAATGTTGGTCTTCCAATTTGCTTAGTGATATTATGCATTAAATGGTATTTAAGAAATTGTTGATAAATATTGCAATATTTTTTCTAACCAGATTTTAGATGTATAAACTAAGCCTAAAGAGAAGACTCAGCAACACATAAACCAACAACAATTAGGACTTATTATACACTCTACACGGAGAAGGGGAAAAAAAATTCATTCGTTAATTTCTCAATTTTTTTTTAATTTTTATTGTGCTTTAAGTGAAAGTCTACAAATTAAGTCGGACTCTCATACAAAAATTTATATACACCTTGCTATATACTCCTAATTGCTCTCTCCCTAATGAGACAGCACACTCCTCCCCTCCACTCTCTGTTTTCATGTCCATTCGGCCAGCTTCAGATCCTCTCTATCCTCTCATCTCCCCTTCAGACTGGAGATACCAACATAGTCCCATGTGTCTACTTGATCCAAGAAGCTCATTCTTCTCCAGTATCATTTTCTATCTCATAGTCCAGACCAATCCCTGTCTGAAGAGTTAGCTTTAGGAATGGTTCCTGTCCTGGGCCAACAAAAAGTCTGGGGACCATGACCTCCAGAGTCATTCTAGTCTCAGTCAGACCATTAAGTCTGGTCTTTTTACTAGAATTTGGGGTCTGCGTCCCATTGTTGTCCTGCTCCCTTAAGGGTTCTTTGTTGTGTTCCTTGTCAGGGCAGTCCTCAGTTGTAGCTGGGCACCAACTAGTTCTTCTGGTCTCAGGCTGATGTAGTGTCTGGTTTATGTGGCCCATTCTGTCTCTTGGGCTCATAATTAACCTGAGTCTTTGGTGTTCTTCACTCTCCTTTGCTCCAGGTGGGTTGAGACCAACTGACACATCTTAGATGGCTGCTTACTAGCCTTTATGACCCCAGACGCCACTCTCCAAAGTGGGATGCAGAATGTTTTCTTAATAGATTTTATTATGCCAATTGACCTAGATGTCCTCTGAAACCATGGTCTCCAAACCCCACCCCGGCTACGCTGGCCTTTGAAGCATTCAGTTTATTCAGGAAACTTCTTTGCTTTTGGTTTAGTCCAGTTGTGCTGACCTCGCCTCTATTGTGTGTTCTCTTTCCCTTCACCTAAAATAGTTCTTATCTAATATCTAATTAGTGAAAACCCTCTTCCTCTCTCCCTTCCTCCCTCCCTTGTAACCATCAAAGAATATTCTCTGTTTAAACTATTTCTCAAGTTCTCAAGTGGTCTTACACAACATTTGCCCTTTTGCAGCTGACTAAGTTCACTCAGCATAATGCTTCTAGATTCCTCCATGTTATGAAATGTTTCACAGATTCATCATTGTTCTTTATCGATGTGTAATATTCCATTGTGTGAATATACCATACTTTATTTATCCATTCATCCATTGATAGGCACCTTGGTTGCTTTCATCTTTTTGCTATCGTGAACAGTGCTGCAATGAACATGGGTGTGCATGTATCTGTTTGTGTAGAGGCTTTTATTTCTCTAGGATACGTTTCGAGGAGTGGGATTGCAGGATCATATGGTAGTTCTAGTTCTAGTTTTTTAAGGAAGTGCCAAATTGATTTCCAAAGTGGTTGTACCATTTTATATTCCCACCAGCAGTGAATAAGTGTTCCAGTCTCTCCACAACCTCTCCAACATTTATTAACTTGGTTTTTTTTGGATTAATGCCAGCCTTGTTGGAGTGAGATGGAATCTCATTGTAGTTTTGATTAGCATTTCTCTAATGGCTAATGATCATGAGCATTCCTTCATGTATCCGTTAGCCACCTGAATGTCTTCTTTAGTGAAGTGCCTTTTCATATCCTTTGCCAATTTTTTAACTGGATTATTTGTCTTTTTGTAGTTGAGTTTTTGCAGTATCCTGTAGATTTGAGAGATCATACGCTGATTGGAAATGTCATAGCTAAAAACTTTTTCCCAGCTGGTAGTCCTTGGATGAGCATAGGTGTTTGATTTTTAGGAGCTCCCAGTTACCTGTTTCTCTTTTGCATCATTAGTAATGTTTTGTATACTGTTTATGCCATGTATTAGGGCTCCTAGCATTGTCCCTATTTTTTCTTCCATGATCTTTATCTTTTTGGTTTTTTTATTTAGGCCTTTGATCCATTTTGAGTTAGTTTTTGTGCATGGTGTGGGGTAAGGGTCTTGTTTCACTTTTTTGCAGATGGATATCCATTTATGCCACCACCATTTGTTAAAAAGACTGTCTTTTCCCCATTTAACTGACTTTGGGTCTGTCAAATATCATCTGCTCATATGTGGATGAATTTATGTCTGGATTCTCAATTCTATTCCATTGGTCTATGTATCTGTTGTTGTACCAGTACCAGGCTGTTTTGACTACTGTGGTGGTATAATAGGTTCTAAAATCAGGTAGAGTGAGGCTTCCCACTTTGTTCTTTTTCAGTAATGCTTTTCTTATCTGGGGCCTCTTTCCCTTCCATATGAAGTTGGTGATTTGCTTCTCCACCTCATTAAAAAATGTCCTGCTTCTCTGACTTTCTATTGAGTGGTCTACTTCTATAATTTTATTGTTAATCTTCTGAATTTCTGATTGCTGTTTGTCTATGGATTTTTCCAGTTTATTAAATTTTTCATTATGTTCCTGAATAACCTTTTTAATTTCTTCAACTGCTTTATCTGTGTGTGTGTTCCTTGGCTTGTTCTGTGTATTGCCTGATTCCCTTCTTGATGTCTTGAAGGGTTCTGTATATTAATCTTTTGTATTCTGCCTCTGGTAATTCCAGGAAGGCACTGTTATCTAGAAGACTCCTTGATTCTTTGTTTTGAGAGCTTGTTGAGGTGATCATGGTCTGTTTCTTTATGTGACTTGATATTGACTGTTGTCTCCAAGCCATCTATAAATTATTGCATTAGTTTATGTTATGTTTGCTTACTGTATTGTAGCTTTTTGCTTTGTTTTGTTTTGATATGCCCAAATGGGTTGCTTGAGTGAGCTAGCTTGATTATTTTTGCCTTTGGAGATCTGACATCCTGTCCCCAGATGGCTAGAGCTGTTATCAGGTATATCGGTCTAGGAGTGCACTCACTTTTCTTGTATGAATTCAACTCAGGTGTCCAGGTAGCTGATCATCAAGTGTGTGGTACATGCTCTGTGCTACAGTCTTAGAGGGGCAGGGGTGATTGGAGTAGGTACCAGTATCTAGTTGCAGCATGGGGTCACTCTCTGAACAAGGCAGGGGGCTGAGAATCATCCCCCAAGTTCTCTGAGGAAAGTGTGTCCCTGATTCCTAGAGCATACAGGTGGGTGTGTTCTGCAGATGGACTATGGGCATCCAATATTTTTGATTGTAAGGACTGAGACGTACCGGTTATCCTTGGACCCCTGACGCAGGTGGCTGGGTGACCTGAGTGGAGTCACCAGTCCTTAGGCCCCTGATGTGCGTAGGTGAGGACCCTGTATAATAGGCAAAGTGGTGTCAAACATCCAAACATTCACCTCTCCACTGCACAACTGGAAACAATTGTAGTCTGCCAACAGGGCCTATTCTCCTGAAATAGGTCTACACAGGTCCATGTGGAGAAGAATGGTACTCAAAGTCCACGGACCGTTTATGCCTGGACCGGAGCCCCTTCTGTCCTGAGCTCCCCTGTTAGTGGAGCTGGCAAATTATCTTCTCCCCCAATTGCAAATTTATTACTTCTCCAGGGACTGGAGGATGGCTCTAGGTGCTCAGCAGGGCCTATCACAGGCCTAGGGAAATCAACAGCTGCTGAAGCCAGCTTGGGGTTGGGGAGGCATGGTAAAATATACACAAGTATTTAGCTTTTTCCAAGAGCACTGTTCATCTCTGGTTCCGTAGGTTTGAGTAGGCTGTGTTGCTAGCTGCTTCTCTCTGAGGAAACTGCCGCTGAATGCTAGTACCAGTCTGCCGCAGCTGCTCCCCAGAATGGTGCCTGGGAGCTCCCGGCAATTCAGGTCCAGCAACTCCTATCCGCTTCTGAACCATCTCTTCCTCCCCTACCCCTCAGTTAGTTTTCTAACTTTGCCTTTGATGTTCAGGGCTCCTAGCTTGTCATAAATATACTTGTTTCACTTGTTTTTCAGGTCTTTGTTGTAAGACAGCTTGCCGGAAGCATCTGTCTATTCTGCCACCTTGGCCCCACCTTCACACTTACATTTTTTTGTACATCTTATCATTAGTAGTGTGTACTATGTACAATTTTAAAATATAGGTGTAGGTTTATAAGTAATGTTTCTAACCCCAAAGACAAATAGAGATTGGATTTATAAAGATACTGATAGTAATGGAAACTAAGTAAATTCATAAGGCATTCAACTAGTCAGGAATGACTTATGATGGAGTTGTCAGAAAGGAAGTCTGTCTTAAGTCAGGTACTACCTGTATGCATCAGGCAGTATTTTTTGATTCTAGTTCCTGGCAAAACAGAAGTAATAAGAGGGATAATGTTTGTGCTGTCATGGAGCTCACATTATTTGCGGGAGAGTTAGTCTAGCAAACAAATAAATGAACAATCTAAGAACATGAAAATAGGTGGCACAATTGAAGATGACTGAGCAGAGCAGAGAGTTAGATTAGTGGGTGGTGAGATAGTGTTTCTTGAGAAAGTGAAATTTGGGGTTGAGACCTGAATGTGATAAAATAATCAGTCATGCTAAGATCTGGTGGTAGAGTGTTGCATTCAGAGAAGAGCAAATGCAAAGTCCCTGAGGCAGAAATGAGCTTGGCATGTTCAATGATCAGAAAATTGATCAGCGGGCCTATCGTGCTGTCATGGGGGAGATATGGCTATGAAATGAGAACCAGCTTATGCAGTATGATGAGGAGTTTGAATTTCATTTGATTAATGAAAATAGAAAAATCCTTCCAATTTAAATATGAACACTATGGCACATTAAGCTCTCTGTGGTGTGTCCAAGAAAGAGGGAGAAACAAAGAAAGAGAAAAAGAAAATAAAACATATATAAATTTTGTTAAGAAGAAGGCCAAAGGAGCTTAAGATATATTGATGTTATGTTTGGTATGCAGCTTTTGGTAAGGTCGCATTGACACAGACCTCTTTCATTTATACATTATTTTTGACTTGAAAACTGATTAAGTAACTAGAAAATGTATCTGCCAATGAAAGCAAAAACTTGAGCTCTCTTGAAAACAGTTATTCAGATGCTAGGAAAGATAAAAAACATTTATCAATATGTACTTTTAGTGCCTTAATTTTGAGGATGTCTATGATGGCTCCGACTCATAGCAACCCTATAGCACAGAGTAGAACTGCCCCAAAGGATCTCCAAGGAGTACCTGGTGGATTTGAACTGCTGATTCTTTTGGTTAGCAGCCATAGGTCTTAACAACCACGCCACCAGGGTTTCCACACCACAGTCAGAATGGACTCGATGGTGAAAGATTTGGTTTGGTTTTATAATGGCTCCAAAAAATGCTCAACATTACTTTGAGGTAATTATTTTTTAGAATCCACACCACAAACAGTAATCTGGTTCTGCTGTCACCAAGGCCTGTCATAGTCACACTGTGTTTTCAACTTACAAATAAAATTAATACTTTGATTTATAAATCAAGAAAAGTAATTTATTTAGTGGAATGAATATGTGAGACACAAATTATTAAAAAGTGTACAAAAACAATTTGCTTTATTCTTTTTGAATTTGAGTTCAGAAAAGACCTTTAAATATATAACCATGGATCTGCTAATCCCTCTTACCCCTTGCCAGAGTTTATCCTATTCTTTTCCCTTAAAAAAACCAATTGCTGCAGAGTTGATTCCAACTCATGGTTACCCCATGTGTGTCAGTAGAACTGCATGTGCTCCATAATGTTTGCAATGGCTGATTCTTTAGACGAATATTACCAGAAATTTCTTGTAAGGCACCTCTGGGTGGACTCCAACTGTCAACCTTTCAGTTAGCTACCGAGCACATTAACTGTTAGTACAATCCAGGGACTCGTTATTCCCCTAGTCAAGCAAAATCTGCCACTGCTCTCTTGACTGAGCAATGGCTCCCCAATTTGCCTTGTAGCTTCAGGTAAACTTAGCAACCATGATTGAATTTTCTGGCATCCTGAATATGCAAGGGACTCAGAACTTCAGCTACTGTCTAAAATCTCCTGACAGGATTATGATAATTTGAAAAGTGTTAAAGTGTGATAATTTGAAGAGTGTTAAAACGAATTAGGCTAGAAACATATTTATTCTGATAATATCTACCTCCTGGCTATTCTGTGGTAATTTTCTTCACAAAATCTTTATGGAAGTCCTCTTCTTCAGAAGCTTTGTTTAGAATGTCTCACTCAATGACTGCTATGTCCTATTTGATGTCTTCAAGGATTCTGTCCAAAACTGCTTAGTTTTTGTTACTAAAAACTTCCTTCTATTTGGTTGTTGCCCCTTATGGGCTCTGGCCACCAACAGTTTACAGAGTCAATGGAGATCTTGGGTTCTCGGCCTCTGGGAACTTCTTATTGCCCTCATATGTACATCAGATGCTGCTGTAAGACCAGAGTCTGTGTTGTTTTAAGTCTGACTCAGAAGAAAACCTTCACAAAAAAGTTTACATACAAGTCCTGGCCATTACAGAACCTTTACAAGTCTCCTCCTAATACCATCACATCTTTATGTCATAACACACTGCAGCCAATAAGAAACAGCAGGAAAGGGGGCTGAGAATGTTAGCTCTTTCAGGGGGTTTATATTCTTTCTGACTTCCCAGATCATATAGCATTTTACGTTAATCCCAAGAGTTTCAGTCATTCTGTTGTTGTTGCGTGCCATTGAGTCAATTTTGACTCTTAGTGACCCTATGTGACAGAGTAGAACTGCCGCCATAGGGTTTTCTAGGCTGTAATCTTTACAAGAGCAGATTGCCAGGTCTTTTCTCTCATAGGACCACTGGTGGGTTCAAACCGCCAACCTTTTGGTTGGCTGCTGAGATTTTAACCATTTCATTACCACGGCTTTTTACTCAATCATTCTGATGTCCCCAAACATACCAAAATGTAAATCCAACATTTAATTTCAATAATCCCAAATTACCTAAATGTTTTATATCATATAGAAGAAACTAATTCTTCACTGGGATTTCCAGTATGGAATGAAGAGAATAAATTACGGTGTTTCATACATGTTGTTGTTGTCTTTAGGTGCCATCAAGTCAGTTCCAACTCATAGCTACCCTGTAGGACAGAGCAGAACTGCCCCATGGGGATTCCAAGGAGCAGCTGGGGGATTTCAACTGCCGACCTTTTGGTTAGCAGCCAAGCTCTTATCCACTATGCCACCAGGGATCCATTCCATACATATAGCTAATAAAATTGTTTTTACCTGGAGCTTTTAATGACTTGGAGGAACATTTATAATGTAATGTTAAATGAAGGGAGAAAAACACAAAATTATATAGTATGATCTCATCTATGTAAATAGAAATGCTGCATAGAGGGGAAAAAAAAAAGACAAAAAGAGACACCAAAATGTATGCATTGAGTATTTCTGTCTGGTCATCTGCAAGGAGCCCTAGTGGCATGGTGGTTAAACACTGAGCTGCTAACTGAAAGGTATGTGGCTCGAACCCATGAGCCTCTCCTCAGGAGAAAGATGTGGCAGTCTGCTTCCATAAAGATCACACACAGTGTGGGCCAGTTCTATTCTGTCCTATAGGGTTGCTATGAGTTGGAATTGACTTGATCGCAGTGGGTTTTTTTCTGGTTTGGTTTATAGGTGACATTAGCTTTCTTTATACTTTTCAACAGCCATGGACAATTAATACTATTAAAACAGGGCAACTCAGATAGAGGATACACTCCGTGAGAAGAGGGGCTTTGTTTTGTTCACTGCTGGACCTCAGCACCCAGAATGGTACCTAGGGAGCCTGTTAATTAGCTCCCACCATGGATATAAGAAAATCTCTCCCTGATAATAATTTATAGTACATGTGTGGCACCTCTGAATAGACCAGAAAGGAAAACAACTTAAGTTTAGACCAATTTAAATCCTTTCAAACTGGAGTTGGGTTATTTTCATAAATGCAAGCAGCTCTGCAAATGCTTATATCTGTGGTGCAGATAGATATCAGCTGTTTCATTTTCGAAAGACCCCAGGGAGGAATCTAATAGCATCATTGGTTTCCCTTTTTCCTAAAAGCTTTAGTATTTTTCAGATACAAAAAAAAAAAAAAATTTTTTTTTTTTGGTCCCTTTTGAGGTTGAAAAACTGTATGAAACAGAGGCATTCAAGCCAGATTTAGAAACCTGGAAATCTGCAGTGTTTCGGAGCAAACCTTTTATTATGATACTTACTACCCAGAAACCCAGTTTCTACTTACTACTCACTACAAATCAAGGGAGTTTTAGAGCCAGCGGGGTACTGAGGACTGTCATCCCTGCACTTTACCAATGAGGAAATTGAGCCCAGGGAGGTCACAGTGCTAATTAGAGGCAGAGGAGGGGCTAGAACCCAGGGCTTTTCTCTGACCTTCAAGGTTAGTTTTTAGTAGACTCTTGTCTTGGCAGTTTTTCTTTAAAGGCCTCCCTTACTTTCTCCATGCAGACCCTTTATTTATTAGATTTTTCATGTCAGTGGATGTCAGATATAGATTTAAATTAGGAGCAGAAGCAAAACTATTTCTGGGGATACAATGGAAAGCTTAAACTAGTTTCTTCCCATAAACTGGAAGCTATAGGAATCCTGTGGGTAAACTGCTTTGAGCACATAGGAAATATTTTAATTTGCAATAATCCTAAAGGGAGGTGGACATTGTTCTCATAAATGATTTGCAACATTTCTCAATTAATGTAATGGGTGACTTTGATACTAGTTTGGAGAAATCTACAACAGGAGCTTAAAATCAAGGACTTTTTACTATTTATAAATGCTTTCTTGAGGAAAGTGGTGATTTTTCTATTTAAAAAAGAAATGACAAAAAATAATTTTTGACAAGTAGTGTGAGTACACGTTTTGTTCTTTATTTATTAACATTTCCTCTTGTTAACCTCTTCCCCACCTAATTAGACTTCCTAGAATCTGACTGCTATATTTTGAAAACTAAGGGATTGTTGTCCTTCTTCTCTTCTGGTAGACATAATCAAAAATTAACCTCTCTGAATTCCCCACCTATTTGATTTTGGTTTCCTCTTTCCAGCTTGTCATATTATTTTAGACACTTCATTTCCACAAAATGATTTACTTCATGGCCAGTTTTCTCCCACATTTAATCCTGTGGCCAGAATAATGCTGAATGCCTACAGTGATATTATTATTGCTGCCAATTAGAAAAAAAAAAAAAATGAGTTTGCCAAACTGAGTAGCAACCTTTGTTTTAAATTGAAAAAACAACTACAAATGACACTCAGGGAAGTGCTTTAAATTTTCTCTGCTTGCCCTTATGATATGCGACTCAACACTGTCACCACCCTGCTGTGGCCAGATCTGTCTCTGAACATCATAAACTCCTCCATCTATTTGAACTTTTATCCCATTGCTCTTTATATAGTCATATTTCAACCATACTGATGTTTCATTGTTTTGGTAATCTTTCTAAATTTCTAAGTCTGATCTTTCCTAATCTTTCACCACCCCACTTCTAAGGCCAAATTTACAATGCTAGAGGCACTCTACTGGTTCTTTTATAACCCTAGAAATAAGCTTAATGCTGTTATATGTGAGAGGCACCAACTGTCTTCATCAGAATAAAATATCTTAGCAGAACTGCACATACACTGACAATTTGTTCCAAATGAAGTCTAGGAAATCTGATCACCCTCTGTTATGGATTAAATTATGTCCCCCCAAAATATATGTTGTAAATCCTAACTTCAATGCCTATGATTATAATCCTCTTTGCGAATGAGTTTTCCTTGTTATGTTAATAAGGCAGAATTAGTTTTTTTTTTATATCTTGAGTCAATCTCTTTTGAGACGTAAAAGACATTACACAAGCCATCAGAGCAGAGACCACAAGCCACATGAAGATCGCCTAAGAGCAGAAGCTCAAAGAGACAAGGACCTTCCATCAGAGCTAACAGAGAAAGAAAGGCTTCCCCTAGAGCCAGCACCTTGAATTCACACTTCTAGCCTCCTAAACTGTGAAAATAATTTTCTGTTTGTTAAACCCACCAATTTGTGGTATTTCTGTTATAGCAACACTAGGTAACTAAGACACCCTCTAAGGATGATGATAATAATTGTAATACTTATATTGTGATCACAATTTCCCATGTGTTGTCTGGAATAATTTCCATAAATTAATTCATTTGATCCACCTAACAGTTCTCTGAGGGAAGTACTATTATTGTCCCCATCTCAGTATTACAGACAGAGAAATGGAAGCACATAGCAATTACAAAGCTTCTCCAAAGTTATGCAGTTCAGATGTGTCAGAGTTGGGATTGGAACTTAAGCAGTATGACTTTTGACGTGGTACTCTTTACAACTGCTTATTTCTGTCTCTGTAAAAATCTCTTTCTTTCCCCAAAGGTCCATGGGTGGCACAAATGGTTTGTGCTTGCTCAACTACTAACCTAAAGGTTGGTGATTTGAACTCACCCAGCAGTGCCGTGGAAGAAAGATCTGGTGATCTTCTTCCATAAAAATTACAGCCAAGAAAAACTTACGGAGCAGTTCTACTCTAACACATGGGGTCACCATGAATTGGAATCAACTCAATGGCAGTGGGTTTGGTTTGGTTTTGGCCCCTTCCCCTAACAAACACATAGTACTGGGAAGTGGGTAAAGGGGAAGTAGTAGGATACATATTTGTAAGGTTCCAAATATTTTAATGCAGTCTTCGTATTCAGAACCCCTATCTCCAGCACATATTGCAGTGCTTAATACATAGTAGGTCATCAGTTCAGTTCCTAATCACCAAAGTGGTGACTGAGTTGTGTTTCTCAAACTCGGAAGCACCAAAGGCTGAAATGTCAACATTTTAGGACGAAAGGGCATCACCTGCATTTCCGCATCCAAAGGTGACCACAGCTGTCCATGAGAAGCCCAGCCCACAGAGCCTGCTCATTTCAGCTGGCAGTGAGCTAGACCTCAGGCAGAGGGATATAATAGTGCTATGTGCTGAGATCTTTCTTCGGAGGGTCTAGAGCTCTCCTGATGAAAAGCTGCTCGTAGTGGTATGCTGTGGGACCTCCTCCCATTGCTCTTAGGATTTGATTTTGAATTCTTCTGCCACATTTCCCACTCAGCTCTTAAAAATACCTTCTGGTCCTGGAGGAACTTGAAGCTAGAGAAATAAGCCAAAAATGTAAGAACAATCACCGCAACAAAAAAACAACAAATAAAGTTGTAGACTTTGCTAAACCTATTAGTAGGAGTGGAGTTCTGACAAGCTGAATGAGACTTGGAGTGAGGGACTGGTCTTTTTACCTCATTTACACCTTTCCTTGGTCTACACCATAGCTCAGCAGAACTCATTTATCCTAAGAAATCAAAGTCTAGTTTCCTGTGAAGTAGAATCAAGAAATCTGCAATGTTCTGCATTGGTTAAAAATGAGTACTAGTTGGCTCACCTTGTGTTGTGAAGTACAGGCCAAATAATCATTACAAGTTATTGAAACGTTTGAATGAAGAAAACTGCTTTTCAAGTCACTACATGACATGAAATGCGGAACTCTTTCGAGGGGGCCTCTTTCGAGGGGGCCTCTTTCGAGGGGGCCGGCTGGGGGCCGGATGGTTGTTGTCAGCCTCTGAAATTCAATTCTGCCCTGAGCATGTGCATCACCAATGCTGTGTGCCACACCTGGTACAGATTTATAGCCCAAAGGTTTTCATGTGGGATGCAAACATAGATTAAAGTGGAAGAGAACTTTAGAGCTCCAGGGAAGAGTATGAATATGATATTTTAATTGCATTTGGTCATATTATTGAAAGCACCTGGAAAAATCAATTAAAAACAATTTAATTTTCATACTGAGAGCAGAGGTTATACATTCTAACTCATGCCTGACAATAGATTTCTTTTCTTTCTTTTTCCAATAAATAATCAACTCCAAAGTACTCAGAAGCTGCTTGTTCTCTTCAGTTAAGTATGGGGAAATTAGAATAAGACTTCATTATATAAATATTTCACTATTTTCTTTCTTTAACTGCCTTCTCTGTGCCACCTGTTCAAACCCCATATATACAAAAGTAGTGATTTGTTAGACTTAAGCAGTGTTTTTAAAATAAATTAAAAGTGCACTTAGGTTGCAAGGTAGAATGAAAGATACATGCTTACGTAGAATTATTGAAGGGTTACCAAGTGAATACTTAATTGTCTCAAGTGCTTTTTTGAAGCAAAGAGGTATAAAAATCATGTTAACTAATAAATGATTATTTTGAATTGTAAATAACGAGTTTTTGGGCAAGTTGCTTAGCCTCATCATGCCTGCCTCAGAGAGTTGTTATAAAGATTAAATGGGGTATTACCTGTGAAGCCCTTAGCAGAAAGTTTGGCACAGTAAGTGTTAGCTATTGTTGGAGTGATCCAGCCGAATGTGGAAGTTCTTGAACAATATCATTAATATTACATACAAGTAAAATTTTGCTGAAAATCATCAAAAGTGGTTGCAGCAGTGCATCAACAGGTAACTGCTGGAAATTCAAGCCAGATTCAGAAGAGGACGTGGAACAAGAGATGTCATTGCTGATGTCAGGTGGATCTTGGTTTAAGGCAGGGAATACCAGAAAGATGTTTACCTGTAATTTATTGACTATGCAAAGGCATTCAACTGTGTGGATCATGACAAATTATAGATAACATCCCAAAGAATAGGAATTCCAGAACATTTAATTGTGGTCATGCAGAACCTGTGCATAGACCGAGAGGCAGTTGTTCAACAGAACAAGGGGATGCTATCATGTTTTAAAATCAGGAAAAGTGTGCATTGGTGTCGTATCCTTTCATCATACTTATTCAGTCTGTATGCTGAGCAAATAATCCAAGAAGCTGGACTATGAAGAAGAATGTGCATCAGAATTGGAAAAAGACCAGCAAAAGAAAGTCAGCAAAAAAGAGGAAGACCCTCAATAAGGTGGATTGATACAGTGGCTGCAACAATGAGCTCAAGCATAACAACGAGTTTCAGGATGGCGCAGGACCGGGCAGTGTTTTATTCTGTTGTACATAGGGTCACCATGAGTTGGAACTGACCCAAGAGCACCTAAAAACAGCAACATTATTGGAGTTCCTGGATGGTGCAAACGGTTAAGTGCTAAACTACTAGCCAAAAGTTTGGCAGTTCAAACCCACCCAGAGGTGCCTCAGAAGATGGGCCTGGTGATTTGTTTCCAAAAGGTCACAGCCTTGAAAACATTATAGAACAGTTCTACTGTGCCTACATAGGGTTGCCAAGGGTCAGAATCGGCTTCACGGCAACTAACAACAGCAACAATTGTTGTTGCTGATACTATTATTCTTGGTCATCAAATTTGCAGCTACAGGACAGCTCCGGTTACATAACATACAAAACAATTAGCATAATTTTTTCCAGTGGAAAAATTGGGTGAAGGGGATTTGGGGTGGTCTATAATACAAATGATAGAATTTTGCAAGACCAACGACTTCTTCATTGCAAATACCTTCTTTCACCAACATATATGGTGACTATACACATGGACCTCGCCAGATAGAACACACAGAATTCAAATTGAGTACATCTGTGGAAAGAGACGATGGAAAAGCTCAATATCATCAGTCGGAACAAGGCCAGGGGCCGACTGTGGAACAGACCATCAATTGTTCATATGCAAGTTCAAGCTGAAACTGAAGAAAATCAGAGCAAGTCCACGAGAGCCAAAATATGACTTTGAGTATATCCCACCTGAATTTAGAGACCATCTGAAGAATAAATTTGATGCATTGAACACTAGTGACCGAAGACTAGACAAGTGGTGGAATGACATCAAGGACATCATCCATGATGAAAGCAAGAGGTCACTGAAAAGACAGGAAAGAAAGAAAAGACCAAGATGGATGTCAGAGGAGACTCTGAAACTTGGTCTCAAATGTCGAGCAGCTACAGCAAAAGGAAGAATTGATGAAGTAAAAGAACTGAACAGAAGATTTCAAAGGGCCTCTCGAGAAGACAAAGTAAAGTATTATAATGACATGTGCAAAGAGCTGGAGATGGAAAACCAAAAGGGAAGAACATGCTTGGCATTTCTCAAGCTGAAGGAACTGAAGAAAAAATTCAAGCCTCGACTTGCAATAGTGAAGGATTCCATGGGGAAAATATTAAATGACACAGGAAGCATCAAAACAGGGTGGAAGGAATACACAGAGTCATTATACCTAAAAGAATTAGCCGATGTTCAACCATTTCAAGAGGTGGCATATGATCAGGAACTGATGGTACTGAAGGAAGAAGTCCAAACTGCTCTGAAGGCAATGGCGAAAAAGAAGGCTCCAGAAATTGATGGAATATCAATTGAGATGTTTCAACAAACAAATGCAGCGCTGGAGGTGCTTACTCATCTATGCCAAGAAATATGGAAGACAGCTTCCTGGGCAACTGACTGGAAGAGATCCATATTTATGCCTATTCCCAAGAAAGGTGATCCAAGCAAATGTGGAAATTATAGAACAATGTCATTAATATCACATGCAAGCAAAATTTTGCTGAAGATCCTTCAAAAACAGCTGCAGCAGTATATCCACAGGGAACTGCCAGAAATTCAGGCTGGCTTCAGAAGAGGACATGGAACCAGGGATATCATTGCTGATGTCAGATGGATCCTGGCTGAAAGCAGAGAATACCAGAAGGAAGTTTACCTGTGTTTTATTGACTATGCAAAGGCATTCGACTGCGTGGATCATAACAAACTATGGCTAACATTGCAAAGAATGGGAATTCCAGAACACTTAATTGTGCTCATGAGGAACCTTAACATAGATCAAGAGGCAGTTGTTTGGACAGAACAAGAGGATACTGATTGGTTTCAAGTCAGGAAAGGTGTGCGTCAGGGTTGTATTCTTTCACCGTACCCATTTAATGTGTACGCTGAGCAAATAATACAAGAATCTGGAGTATATGAAGAAGAACGGGGCATCAGGATTGGAGGAAGATTCATTAACAACCTGTTTTATGCAGATGACACAACCTTACTTGCTGTAAGTGAAGAGGACTTGAAGCACTTACTAATGAAGATCAAAGACCACAGCCTTCAGTATGGATTGCACCTCAACATAAAGAAAACAAAAATCCTCACAACTGGACCAATGAGCAACATCATGATAAATGGAGAAAAGATTGAAGTTGTCAAGGATTTCATTTTACTTGGATCCACAATCAACAGCCATGGAAGCAGCAGTCAAGAAATCAAAAGACGCATTGCATTGGGTAAATCTGCTGCAAAGGACCTCTTCAGAGTGCTGAAGATCACAGATGTCACCCTGAAGATTAAGGGGCTCCTGACCCAAGCCATGGTATTTTCAATCGCATCTTATGCATGTGAAAGCTGGACAATGAATAAGGAAGACCAAAGAAGAGCTGACGCCTTTGAATTGTGTTGTTGGTGAAGAATATTGAATATACCATGGACTGCCAAAAGAGGGAACAAATCTGTCTTGGAAGAAGTACAGCCAGAATGCTCCTTAGAGGCAAGGATTACGAGACTGCGTCTTACATACTTTGGACATGTTGTCAAGAGGGATCAGTCCCTGGAAAAAGATATCATGCTTGGCAGAGTACTGGGTCAGCAGAAAAGAGGAAGACCCTCAACGAGGTGGATTGACACCGTGGCTGCAACAATGAGCTCAAGCATAACAATGATTGTAAGGATGGCGCAGGACCGGGCAGTGTTTCGTTCTATTGAGCATAGGGTTGCTATGAGTTGGAACCGACTCGATGGCACCTAACAACAACATAATACTATTTCCATTTGGGGGAGAGGTGTCTCAGTGAGTGATCAGAGCTCACATAGGCATTTCCGGCTATCCAATAAGACAGTAGGACAAATGCTGCTGTGGAAACTCCAAGATAAACAAGCAGGTGTCTCATTAGTACACCTTCAGACACCTCAAGGTCTCACCCTGTTGTGAACTGAGCAACCACCTGGGCAGGTAAAAGTGCATACTGTCAGCCCTAGAGAATACTTAGCCAACTCTGTTCTTCGTCTTTCTTTCATCAGACTTGTGCAAGTTACTTAAGGTCCCTGGGTGAGAGTTCTCATTTGTTACTTCATGGAGATATTATAGAGACTATGTAACATAATTGTAAGATGCATGAGACATTATCTGCAACATAATAAGAAAAAATAAAAAAACAGCTGCCATTGAGTTGACTCTGACTCATGTCAACCTCATGTGTGTCAGAGTAGGGCTGGGCTCCACAGGGTTTTCCATGGCTGATTTTTCAGAAGTAGATAGCTAGCCCTTTCTTCGGAGGTACCTCTGGGTGAACTTGAACCTCTGAACTTATAGTTAACTGCTGAGCTCATTAACCATTTGCACCATCCAGAGACTCCAAAAGAACATAGAACAGACTGAATATTTTTTGAAAAGCTACTTGATTTGATTGAATGGCTAAGCACGTTCCTCATGTGTGTTATGGTTTGCCCTATAGATCTGTCTAATCTTTGACTGAATGGTGAACCTTGGCAGTGACTTCTGTACTGAGTTAAAAACATGCCTAAGGGCCATACTCTTGGGATTTGTCCAGTCTCTATCAGACCAGCAAGTCTGGGTTTGCTTTTGTGAATTTGAATTTTGTTCTACTTTTTTCTCCCACTCTGTCTGGAGCCCTCTATTTTGTTCACTGTCAGAGCAATCAGTGGTGGTAGCCCAGCACCATCTAGTTGTTCTGGGCTCAGCCTCCTTGTGGTAGTTGTGGGCCATTAGCCCTTTGGACTAATGTTTCCCTTGTGTCTTTGGTTTTCTTCATTCTCCTTTGCTCCAGCTGGAATGGAACCAGTAGCTGTATTTAGATGGCCGCTCAAAGGCTTTTAAGACCCCAGACGATACTTATCACAGTTGGATGCAGAACATTTTCTTTAGGCTGTATTATGCCAATTGAGCTAGATATCTCCTAAGACCATGGTCTCCAGCCCTCGTCCCCAGCAACTAGGTCCCTCAGGGAGTTTGGATGTGTCTGTGAAGTTTCTATGACTTTGTCTTTGTGAAGTTGTGCTGACTTCCCCAGTATTGTGTGCTGTCTTACCCTTCACCAAAGTTACCACCTGTCTATTGTCTAGTTACTGTTTTTTTCCCTCCCCACCCCTCTCCTCCCGCATAATCAGCAAGGATTGTTTCTTTCTGTGTGGAAAAGTTTATATATGTTTGTGTGCTTATTTATTTTCTTTTTATTGTGCTTTAAGTGAAAATTTGTAAATCAAGTCAGTCTCTCATGCAAAAATTTATATACACCTTGCTATATACTCTTATATATAGCAAGGTGTTGGGTTTTTTTTATATACATATATATATTCCTAGTTGCTCTCCCCCTAATTAGCACACTTCTCTGCACCCTGTATTTTCTTGTCCATTCAGCCAACTTCTGTCCCCCTCTGCCTTCTCATCTCCCCTCCAGACAGGAGCTCCCCACACAGTCTCATGTGTCTACTTGATACAAGAAGCTCACTCCTCAGCAGTATCATTTTCTATCATCTAGCCCAGCCCAATCCCTGTCTGAAGTGTTGGCTTCGGGAATGATTCCTGTCTCGGGCTAACAGAAGGTCTGGGGACCCTGACCTCTGGGTTACTTCTAGTCTCAGTCAGACCATTAAGTCTGGTCTTTTTACCAAAATTTGAGGTCTACATCACATTGCTCTCCTGCTCCCTCAGGGGTACTTCTAGTCTCAGACCATTAAGTCTGGTCTTTTTACCAAAATTTGAGGTCTGCATCACACTGATCTCCTGCTCTCCTGAGAACCCTCAGGGGTTCTCTGTTGTGCTCCCTGTCAGGGCAGTCATTGGCTGTAGCCAGGCACTATCTAGTTCTTCTGGTCTCAGGCGGATGTAGTCTCTGGTTTATGCGGCCCTTTCTGTCTCTTGGACTCATAATTACCTTGTGTCTTTGGTGTTCTTCATTCTCCTTTGCTCCAGGTGGGTTGAGACCAATTGATGCATCTTAGATGGCTGCTTGCTAGTGTTTAAGATCCCAGATGCCACTCTCCACAGTAGGATGGAGAATGTTTTCTTAATAGATTTTATTACGCCAATTGACCTAGATGTCCCCTGAAACCGTGGTCCCCAGACCCCTGCCCCTGCCATGCTAGCCTTTGAAGTGTTCAGTTTATTCAGGAAACATTTTTGCTTTTGGTTTAGTCCAGTCGTGCTGACCTCTCCTGTATTGTGTGTTGTCTTTCCCTTCACATGAAATAGTTCTTGTCCCCTAATTAGTGAATACCCTTCTCCCTTCCTCCCTACCCACTCTCATAACTATCAAGGAATATTTTTTTTCTCTGTTTAAACTATTTCTTCAGTTCTCGTAATAGTGGTCTCATACACTATTTGTCCTTTTACAACTGACTAATTTCACTCAGCATAATGCCTTCCAGATTCTTCCATGTTATCAAAAGTTTCATGGATTCATCATTGTTCTTTATCAATGCGTATTACTCCATTGTGTGAATATACCAAAATTTTTTAATCCATTTATCCTTTGATGGGCACCTTGGTTGCTTCCATCTTTTTGCTATTGTAAACAGTGCTGCAATGAACATGGGTATGCATTTATCTGTTCGTGTAAAGGCCGTTATTTCTCTAGGATGTAATCCAAGGAGTGGCATTGCTGGATTGTATGGTAGTTCTATTTCTAGCTTTTTAAGGAAGCACCATATCAATTTCCAAAGTGGTTTACCATTTTACATTCCCACCAACAGTGTATGTGTGTTCCAGTCTCTCCACATCCTCTCCAACATTGATTATTTTGTGTTTTTTGGATTAATGCCACCCTTGTTGGTGTAAGATTGAATCTCATTGTAGTTTTGATTTGCATTTCTCTAATGGCTAATGGGAAGCCCTGGTGGCATACTGGTTAAGTGCTATGGCTGCTAACCAAAAGGTCGGTAGTTCAAATCCACCAGGCGCTCCTCGGAAACTCTATGGGCAGTTCTACTCTGTCCTGTTGGGTCGCTATGAGTCAGAACTGACTTGATGGCAACAGGTTTTCTGGTAATGGCTAATTATAGTGAGCATTTCCTCATGTATCTGTTAATTACCTGAACGTCTTAGTGAAGTGCCTGTTGTCCTTTGCCCATTATTTAAATGAGTTATTTGTCTTTTTGTAATTGAGTTTTTGCAGTATCATGTAGGTTTTAGAGATCATACGCTGATTGGAAATATCATAGCTGAAAACTTTATTCCAGTCTGTAGGTAATCCTTTTACTCTTTTGGTGTCGGTTTTGGATGAGCATAGCTGTTTGATTTTTAGGAGCTCGCAGGTATCTAGTTTCTCTTCTGGTGGTTGTTCATTGTTGGTAATGTTTTGTGTACTGTTTATGCCATGTATTAGGGCTCCTAGCATTGTCCCTATTTTTTCTTCCATGATCTTTATCATTTTAGATTTTATATTTAGGTCTTTGATCCATTTTGAGTTAGTTTTTGTGCATGGTGTGAGGTATGGGTCTTGTTTCGTTTTTTTGCAGGTGCATATCCAGTTATGCCAGCACTGTTTGTTAAAGAGATTGTCTTTCCCCCATTTAACTGACTTTGGGCCTTTGTCAAATATCAGCTGCTCATATATGGATGGATTTATGTCTGGATTCTCAATTCTGTTCCGTTGGTCTATGTATCTGTTTTTGTACCAGTACCAGGCTGTTTTGATTACTGTGGTGGTACAATAGTTTCTAAAATCAAGTAGTGTGTGGCCTCCCGCTTAGTTCTTCTTTTTCAGTAATGTTTTACTTATCTGGGGCCTCTTTCCCTTCCATATGAAGTTGGTGATTTGTTTCTCCATCTTGTTAAAAAATGTCGTTGGAATTTGGATCAGAATTGCATTTTATCTACAGATTGTTTTTGGCAGAATAGACATTTTTACAATGTTAAGTCTTCCTATCCATGAGCAAGGTATGTTTTTCCACTTATGTAGGTCTCTTTTGGTTTCTTGCGGTAGAGTCTTGCACTTTTCTTTCTGTAGGTCTTTTATGTGTCTGGTAAGATTTATTCCTAAGTATTTTATCTTCTTGGGAGCTACTGTAAATGGTATTATTTGGTGACTTCCTCCTCGATGTTCTTTTTGTTGGTGTAGAAGAATCCAAATGATTTTTGTATGTTTATTTTGTGTCCTGATACTCTGCTGAACTCTTCTATTAGTTTCAGTACTTTTTTTGAGGATTCTTCAGGGTTTTCTGTGTATAATAAGATCAGGTCATCTGTAAATAGAGATACTTTTACCTCTTCCTTACCAATCTGGATGCCCTTTATTTCTTTATCTAGCCTAATTGCTCTGGCTAGGACCTCCAGCACAATGTTCAATAAGAGTGGTGATAAAGGGCAATCCTTGTCTGGTTCCCCATCTCAGTGGGAATGCTTTCAGGCTCTCTCCATTTAGGGTGATGTTCGCTGTTGGGTTTGAATAAATGCCCTTTATTATGTTGAGGAATTTTCCTTCTATTCCTATTTTGCTGAGAGTTTTTATCATGAATGAGTGTTGAACTTTGTGAAATGCCTTTTCTGCATCAATTGGTAAGATCATGTGATTCTTGTCTTTTGGTTTATTTATATGATGGATTACATTAATTGTTTTTCTAATGTTGAACCATCCCTGCATACCTGGTATGAATCTCACTTGGTCATAGTGAATTACTTTTTTGATATGTTGTTGAATTCTATTGTCTAGAATTTTGTTGAGGATTTTTGTATGTAAGTTCATGAGGGATATAGGTCTTTAATTTTCTAGTTTTTGTGGTGTCTTTTCTGTATCAAGGATATGCTAGCTTCATAGAATGAGCTTGGGAGTATTCCATCCTTTTCTATGCTCTGGAATATCTTTAGTAGTATTGGCATTAGCTCTTCACTGAAAGTTTGGTAAAACTTTCCAATGAAGCTGACTGGGCCAGGGCTTTTTTTGTTGGGAGTTTTTAAATTACCTTTTCAATCTCTTCTTTTGTTATAGGTTTATTTAATTGTTCTACCTCTGTGTTAGTTTAGGTAGATAGTGTGTTTCTAGAAGTTCATCCATTTCTTTTAGGTTTTCAAATTTGTTAGAGTACAGTTTTTCATAGTAGTCCCATACAATTCTTTTAATTTCAGTTGGGTCTGTTGTGATATCGCACATGGCATTTCTTATTCAGGTTATTTGCTTCCTCTTCTGTTTTTCTTTTGTCAGTTTGGCCAATGGTTTATCAATTTTGTTAATCTTTTCAAAGAACCAGCTTTTGGTCTTGTTAACTCTTTCAATTGTTTTTCTGTTTTTTTTTATTATTATTATCTCATTTAATTCTGCCCTCATTTTTATTATTTGCTTTCTTCTGGTGCCTGAGGGTTTCTTTTGTTGCTCTCTATTTGTTCAAATTGTAGGGGTAATTCTTTGATTTTGGCCCTTTCTTCTTTTTATATGTATGCATTTATTGATATAAAGTGACCTCTGAACACTGCTTTCACTGTGTCCCAAAGGTACTGATAGGAAGGGTTTTCATTCTCATTGGATTCTGTGAATTTCTTTATTCTGTCCTTAATGTCTTCTATAACGCAGTCATTTTTGAGCAGGGTATTAGTGTTCAATTTCCAAGTGTTTGATTTCTTTTCCCTGCTTTTTCTGTTATTGATTTCTACTTTTATGGCCTCATGGTCAGAGAACATGGTTTCTAATATTTTGATGTTTTGGATTCTGTCAAGGCTTGCTTTATGGCATAATATGTGGTCTATTCTAGAGAATGTTCCAAGTGCACTGGAAAAGAAAGTATGCTTGGCTGCTGTTGGAAGATGTGTTCTGTATATGTCTATGAGGTCAAGTTGGTTGATTGTGGCATTTAGATCTTCTGTGTCTTTATTAAGCTTCTTTCTGGATGTCCTGTCCTTCACCAAAAGTGGTATGTTGAAGTCTTCTACTATTATTGTGGAGCTGTCTATCTCACTTTTCAATGCTGATAGAGTTTGTTTTATGTGTCTTGAAGTCTCGTCATTGGGTGCATAAATATTTAACATGGTTCTATTCTCCTGGTATGTTGTTCCTTTAGTCAGTATATAGTATCTTTCCTTATCCTTTGTGGTGGATTTAACTTTAAAGTCTATTTTGTCAGAAATTAATATCGCCACTCCTGCTCTTTTTGGTTTGTTGTTTGCTTGCTATATATATTTTCTCCATCCTTTGAGTTTTAGTTTGAGTCTCTAAGTCTAAGGTGTGTCTCTTGTAAGCAGTATATAGATGGATCTTGTTTTTTTTTTTACCCATTCTGCCACTCTCTGTCTCTTTATTGGTGCATATAGTCCATTTCTGACTCATGAATCGACTCGACGGTGATAGGTTATAGTCCATTTACATTCAGCATAATTATGGATAGGTATGAGTTTAGTGCTGTTATTTCAATGTCTTTTCGTGTGGTGTTGACAGATTTCTTTTTCCCACTTGATTTTTTGTGCTGAGTAGTTTATATATTGTCTTTTCCTCTTAAACGTTGTTGTCGATTTTGTTTTTGCCGAGTCTTTATTTTTTTCTTCTTGTAATTTATTTTGATGAGTAGGATTGTTAGTCTCCTTTTCGGATACCTTAATATTTACACCTATTTTTCTAAGTTTAAACTTAACTTTTATTTCTTTATATCTCCTTGACTTCCTCTCCATATGTAAGATCTATGACTACATTTCTTAGTCCTTTTTTAATATTTTAATGTTTTCTGCTTTTACATAGTGACATTGCTGTAAAAATATGCAATGCTTCACGAATTAGTGTGTCATCCTTGCCGGGGCCATGCTAATCTTCTCTGTATCCTTCCATTTTTAATATATGTGCTGCTGAAGGGAGCACATACATATGTTTTTATAATAGTGGTCTCATACAGTATATGTCATTTCGTGATTGCCTAATTTCACTCAGCATAACGCCCTCCAGATTCATCCATGTTGTGAGATGTTTCATACATTCATCATTGTTCTTTATCATTGTCTAGTATTCCATTGTGTATGTACTATAGTTTATCTATTCATCTGTTGATTGACACTTAGGTTTTTTCCATCTTTTTACTATTGTGAATAATGCTGCAATAAACATAGGTGTGCATATGTCTATTCATGTGATGTCTCTTGTTTCTCTAGGCTGTATTCCTAGGAGTGGGATTGCTGGATTGTATGGTATTTCTATTTCCAGCTTTTTAAGGAAGTGGCATATCATTTTCCAAAACGGTTGTACCATTTTGCATTCCCACCAGCAGTGTATAAGAATTTCAATCTCCCTGAAACCTCTTCAATATTTGTTATTTTCTTTTTTTTTTTTTTGAGTCATGTGAGTAATGTTAGGGTGAGATGATATCTCATTGTAGTTTTAATTTGCCTGTCTCTAATGGCTAGTGATCACAAGCATTTCCACATGTGTCTATTAACTCCCTGAGTGTCTTCTTTGGTGAAGTGTCTTTTCATATTCTTTGCCCATCTTAAATGGGATTATTTGTCTTTTTGTTGTAGATTTTTGGATTTTCCTATAGATTTTAGAAATTAGACCTTTGTCAGATTTGTCATAGCCAAGGGTTTTTCCCCAATCTGTATGTTCTGTTTTTACTCTTTTGGTGAAGTGTTTTGATGAGCATAAGTGTTTAATTTTTAGATGACCCCAGTTATCTAGCTTATCTTCTGGTGTTTGTGTGTTCTTAGTTACAGTTTGTATCCTATTTATGCCCCATTTAATTTCTTATTTGGGTTATTTGCTTACTTTCCTGATTTTCTTTTGTCAATTTGGCCAACTATTTGTCAATTTTTTTGATCCTTTCAAAGAACCAATTTTTGGCTTTGTTGATTCTTTCTATTGTTTTTCTATTCTCTATTTCATTTATTTCTGCTGTGATCTTCATTATTATTTCCTTTCTTCTGGTGGTGTCGGCTTCTTTTGCCGTTCTCTTTCTGTTTGTTCAAGCTGTTGGGCTAACATTTTTATTTTATCCCTTCTTTTTTGAAATGTGCACCTATTGCTATAAATTGACCTCTGAGCACTGCTTTGCTGTGTCCTGAAGATTTTGGTATGATGTGTTTTCATTCTCCTTTGATTCTAGAAATTTTTTCATTCCATCTTTGATTTCTTCTATTACCCAGTAGTTTTTCAACAAGGTGTTATTCAGTCTACATGGTTTTTTTTTTTTTTTCTTGCTCTTCCTGTTATTAATTTCTACTCTTATACAGTGTTGTGATCAGAGAATATGCTTTGTATTATCTGAATGTTTTGGATTTTGTTGAGGGTTGCCTGTGGCCTAAGGTGTGGTCTTTTCTGGAGAATATTCCATGTGCTTTGGAAAAGAATGTATACTCTCCTCCTATGAGGCGGAGTGTTCTATGTATGTCAGTGAGGTCATGGTGGTTGATTGTGGTCTTTAGATCTTCTGTATCTTTATTGAGTTTCTTTCCAGATGTTCTGTCCTTTACCAATTGTGTGGTGTTCAAGTCTCCTACTGTTATTGTGGAACTATCAATTTCTCTTTTCAGTGCTGTTAGAGTTGGTTTTATGTATTTTGGAGTGCTGTCATACGGTACATAGATATTTATTATGATTATGTCATCATGGTGGATTATATCTTTAATAATTATATAATGCCTTTCCTTGTCTTGTATGGTGGATTTTGCCTTAAAGTCTATTTTATCTGAGATTAGTATTGCCACTCCTGCTCTTTATGGGTTGCTGTTTGCTTGATTTTTTTTTTTTTTCCAGCCTTTGATTTTTAACATATTTATGTCTTTGTTTCTAAGGTGTGTCTCTTGTAGACAGTATATTTATTGGTCATTTTTTTTATCCCTTCTGTCACTCTGTCTCTTTATGGGTGCATTGAAGCCATTTACCTTCAATGTGATTATTGATAGGTGTGAGTTTATAGCTGTCATTTTCTAGTGCTTCCCCCCCGCCCCACGTGGTTCTGATGCTTTCCTTGTTCCTATTACTCTTCTGTGTTGAGTTCCCTTTGATTGTGGAATTTCTTTTTATTTCTTTCATTATTATAAATTTTGTGTTTACTGAGACTATGTTTTTCTTCTTTATTTTGATGAGTCGGTTTATTAACTTTCTTTGTACTTACTTTGAAATTTACCCTTATCTTTCTAAGTTTGAGCCAGCCTTTTATTACCTGATATTGCTTTGATTTCCTCTCCATTTGAAAGTTCTATACCTACACCATTTATTCAACCTTTTATTGTTCAGACTTTGTCATCAATTACAGATTGACATCTCCAGTTCCCTGTTTTATATCTTTTAGTTTTGTTTTATTTTTGAGAGTTCATTACCGAGGTCGGTATCTGGCTGATACTGACCTGTGTCCAAGTTTTGGCTTGTTGTCTGATGTTGTTGGTTCTCCACCTGAAGGGCCCCCTTTAATAATTCTTGTAAGTTTGGGTCAGTTTTTAAAAATTCCCTTAATTTCTGTTTATCTGGAAATGTTCTAATTTTGCAATCACATTTGAGAGAGTTTTGCAGGATATATTATTCCTGATTGGCAATTTTTTTTCTTTCAAGGTTTTATATATGTTAACCCATTGCCTTCTTGCCTGCATGGTTTCCACTGAGTAATCAGAGCTTAGTCTTATTCTTTCCCTTTGGTGTATGACTTTATTTTTCTTGTTCTGTTCTCAGGATTTTTTGTCTTTGGTTTTGTCGAGCATGATTATGACATGTCATAGTGACTTTCTTTTGGGGTCTATCCTATATGCAGTTTGTTGAGCTTCTTGAATGGTCAGCTTTTTATCTTTCATGATATTAGGGAAGCTTTCTCTTGACAAATCTTCAGTGATCTCTGTTTTCCATTTTCTCCCCCTGTTCTGGAGCTCCGATAATGTGTAAATTTTTCTTGCTTGTATACTATGTAGTTATTAGGTTTTCTTCATTTTTCTTTATTCTTTTCTAAGATTTTTCCTCAAACAAAGTGGTAACCATGAATTAGTCTTCAATTTTGCTAATCCTGTCTTCCATTGTTTCAAATTTGCTCCTAAAACTTTTTATTGCCTTGTTCATTTCTGAAATTTTGTTGTTTATCATTTGGATTTCTAATTGTTGTTTTTGTATGATTTCTAATTATTTATTTATTTTTTCACTTTTTTCTTATATTATTTTCCTGAATTATTCTATTTGTGTTTTCCTTGATTTTGGCTGTTTTAGTTGTTTTTTTCTGTGTTTTCCATGTCCTCTTTCTTAATCTCTTCGAGAATCTGAATATTAGACTTTTGAATTCCCTATCAGTGCCTCTTCTTCTGCCTAAATGTCATCTGATTCTTTATTTTGGTCACTTGATGGAGCATCTTGTCCTGTTTTTTATATGTTGTGATATTGTCTGCTGTCTCTGAGACATTCAGGTATTATTTTTTCTTTATTGATTAAAGGTTTGTTTGTTTGTTTCTGCTTTTTATTTAGTTTGGTTATGTCTGAGCAGACCAGCTGGGCATGCTTTGTTGGTTACTCTTCTGTGGACACCATAATTCTCACCACCATGTCCGGGTATGCAGGGGCATCCACTTAGCTATGGTGCAGCAGGGCAGGTCCAGCAGGGTGGGAAGGATGGAGATGGGTCATTTGTCTGCAGCATGAATTGGGCCAGGCCTGGGTGCTAGAGCAAGGCCCATGATGGGGCAGGGCTGGAGCCAGTGGGGAGAGGTCTGGAGTCCAGACCACTCCCCCTTGGGACTGCAGAGCATAGTACAGGATGGACCAAGCTAGTGGGGAGGGGCCTGGAGTCCAACCAGGCAGAGGAAAGAGGCAGGGGCGACAAAGGCAGGGGCAGAGGGAACTAGATCAAGGAAAGCAATAGGATGGGTTGGTACTGTGGTTCCCAGCATCCAGGGCTGCCAGGATGGGAGGTTCTTGCCACTATTCACCAGAAGGGTGGTAGTTGTAGGGTTGTGCTCCTGTGGTTACCAGGTAAGAGATTCTGGGCTCCTCCTTGAGTTGCAGCCATCAAATGTAGTCTTACTTAGCCCTGGGTGTGTCCGCGCCATATCTCTATGTCCTATTGGGAATTCCATGGAGGTGCCTTTCTGTATGTGGGATTGTTAACTATATTCCAAATTGGCCATGCTTAGTCATGCCATTTGGCTAGAAATCTACACTCCTTCACTGTTTTTTATTGTATCTTCTCAGTGGCTTCCAATCTAATATTTCATCCCTTCCTTTAAGGTTCAGGGTTCCAGAATTGACATTTGTATGTTTTACTTGGTTTTTTGGGTCTTTGTTGCAGTGGGATGGCTTAGTGTGTCTGACTGGTCTGCCATATTGGCTCTGCTCTCCAGGTAGTTTTATCTGATATTAACCATCAATTTTTCAAGAACATTATGAAATAAGAGATGTCAGTATCAGGTAAGGAAACAGCTGAAAAATAAGAAGTCTTTTGACAGCAGGGAAATTTTTTTCCAAATAATTTTTATGTTACTTTTGGTTTCCCCAATCAATTAACTTCTGTGCTGTTCTAGACAACAGAAGGAGCAGGATACTAGCTATGAATTATGTACGTTTCATAGGTATACTTTGCTAAAGTCAATAAAATTGGCTTCCATTTTTTTTCCTTTTAAAAATTAGGTTTTTTGATAGAGATCATTGAAGAAAAAATAGGGACAACACTAGGAGTCCTAATACGTAGCATAAACAGTATACAAAACATTACTAGCAATGCACAAACACCAGAAGAGAAACTAGATAACTAGAAGCTCCTAAAAGTCAAGCATTTATGCTTATCCAAAGACTTCACCGAAAGACTAAAAAGACAACCTACAGACCGGGAAAAAAAATTCTGGCTATGACAAATCCGATCAACATCTAATCTCTAAAATCTACAAGATATTGCAAAACCTCAGCAACAAAAGGACAAATAGCCCAATTAAAAAATGGGCAAAGGATATGAACAGGCACTTCACTAAAGAAGACGTTCAGGCAGCTAACAGATACATGAGGAAATGCTCATGATCATTAGCCATTAGAAAAATGCAAATCAAAACTATAATGAGATACCATCTCACCCCAGCAAGGCTAGCATTAATCCCAAAAACACAAAATAATAAATGCTGGAGAGGTTATGGAGAGACTGGAATGCTTATACACTGCTGGTGGGAATGTGAAATGGTGCATCCAGTTTGGAAATCAATTTGGCACTTTCTTAAAAAGCTAGAACTAGAACTACCATACGATCCATCAATCCCACTGCTTAAAATATATCTTAGAGAAAAAAGAGCCCTCACATGAATAGATATATGCACACCCATGTTCATTGCAACACTGTCTATAGTAGCAAAGAGATGGAAACAACCAAGGTCCCTATCAATGGATGAATGGATAACCAAATTATGGTATATTCACACAATGGAATACTATGCAATGATATAGAACGATGAACCCATGAAACACCTCATAACATGGAGGAATCTGGAAGGCATTTAGGTGAGCAAAATTAGTCAGTTGCAAAAGGACAAATATTGTATTGGTTCAATAACTAGATAAAAAAAAAAACTAGATAGTAGACAAGAATTATTTTAGGTGAAGGGAAGGACAACACACAATACAGGGGAAGTCAGTACAACTGGACTAAACCAAAAGCTAAGAAGTATGCTGAATACAACCAAACACTTCGAGGGACGGAGTAGCAGGGGCAGAGGTCTGGGGGCCATGGTTTCAGGGGACATCAGGTCAATTAGCGTAACAAAGTTTATTAAGAAAATATTCTGCATACCACTTTGGTGAGTGGCATCTGAGGTCTTAAAAGCTAGCAAGCAGCCATCTAAGATGCACCAATTCGTCCCAACTCACCTGAAGCAAAGGAGAATGAAAAACACCAAAGACACAAGGAAAATATGAGGCCAAGAGACAGAAAGGGCCACATAAACTAGAGATTCCATCAGCCTGAGACCACAAGAACTAGATGGTGCCTGGCTACCACCAATGACCGCCCTGACAGGAAACACAACAGAGAACTCCTGATGAAGGAGGAAAAATGTGGGGCACAGAACTCAAATTCTAGTAAAAAGACCAGACTTAATGGTCTGACTGAGACTGGAGGAACCCCAGAAGACATGGTCTCCAGACTCTCTATTAGCCCTAAAACCATTCCCGAAGCCAACTCTTTGGAGATTAGACTGGACTATAAGACATAAAATGATATTGGTGAGGAGTGTGAGGAGTGCGCTTCTTTGCACAAGAAGACGCAAGAGACTAAGTGGGCAGCCACTGTCCACAGGTGAGATGAGAAGACAGAGAGGGACAGGAGTTGATTGAATGGACACAGGAAATACAGGGTGGAGAGGAGGAGTGTGCTGTCATTATAGGGAGAGCAACATAACAATGTGCATATAAGTTTTTGTATGAGAAATTGACTTGAATTATAAACCTTCACTTAAAGTACAATTTAAAAAAATTTAGGTTCTGCTGACCTCATTATCTTTACTAACCTAATTTACCTTCTCTTCAGAAAATATTCTAATAGCTAAAGCTTTAATAGTTTGTTTTTGAATGACACCAAAAAAAATAGGAAATTTTATTTTTTAAAATATTGGGATAATACTTCTGTTCTTTATTCTGAAAAATGGTATCCCCTCTTTTAGTATTACATTGACTTTAAAGATTTAAATTTAATCAAGTTATTAAAGTATTGTACCTTCAAAAAAAAAAACTTTATCAGAAAATTGACTATAGCATTATTTCTATAAAGATTCACTGAAATTTTTCATCATAGTCTGGCAGATATTCCATCCCCCCGAAGTGTAGATGTCCCTGACTTGCATCCTGACTCTTAGAGTGAAACTCAGGAAGGAATGTCTTTATCTTGGGCAAAAGGAAAACATAGAGACAATTAAGGTTTTTTTCTATAGTGTTTGGAAATTCAACAACATTCTTCCTGTAGTAACTGAATTTTAACATTCTTTTTTTGTAGCTAAATCAACAATGGCTATTTTTAAAAGTATTTGCACCCATGAAAGAGTATATTCAAAAGCCCATCTTCCCCACTGAGTATGGCCAGCTAAGCTTCAGTTTGCATTTCACCTGTTGCGAACAATTGATATATTTCAGACTTGTAGTCTGCCTTTAATTCTTCTAATGACAGAGAAACAAAATATGGTAAGTATGAGATTTCTGGAAAGTATCTGTTGTTGTTAGGTGCCGTCAAGTCAGTTCCGACTCATGGCAACCCTATATACAACAGAACAAAACACGATCTAACATCTTTTAATGGATCAACATGAAAAACAGGTATGAGGCTTGAGAATCTGATTTTTTAAATCATGCTCTGCTGGTGATCCAAATGGGAACTGCTATTCTATCAATTTCACTTTAAATTCATTATGCGCCTCCTGACAATTTCATGTCTCATTTGAAAGAAAATATAATGAAAAAAAGGTGATTCTGAGCAGCAAAAAGAAATTCATTGTTGAAGTAAAAGCGCCAGAAACTTTTTTTAAAGACCATATCTAATTGTTCCTTATTCATTCATTCAGGAAATCTTTGAGAATCTACCATGGGCTGGGTGCTGCACCAGTTCCTGAGGATACACTGATCAGCAAAAGCAGACAGGGCTTCTGCCTTCATGAAGTTGAAAATCTAGTGTGGGGGGGGTAGGAGGCAATTACTAATCAATATGTCATAGAAATAAGTGTAAAATTACAACTGTTGTAAGTACCAACAACTATTGTAAGTACTAAAGAGCTTAAATTGCAGATTAGACCTAATATGGAAGGTCAGAAAAGGCTTCCTGTGGGAGTAACAATTAACCTGAAGGATGACTAGGAGTTGATAAGACAAAGATGACCTGAAGGACATTCCATATAAAAGGGCCAGCACCCTGATCTGAAGCTCAAGGAGTAAAGTCTAGGAAAGAGAGATGAATTTGTGAAGAAATATATTGAAGTTGAAAGGAAGGAGTGTTTTAAGAAGGGCACATTGGTCCTAGAGAAATAATGGCTGTCATACAAATAGACCTGTGCACACCCATGTTAATTGTAGCATTATTCACAATAGCAAAATGATGGAAACAACCTAAGTTACCATCAACAGATGAATGGATAAACAAACTATGGTACATACACACAATGATAAAGAACAATGAGGAATGTGTGAAACATCTCACAACATGGATTCATCTGGAGGGCATTATGCTAAGTGAATAAGTTAATCACAAAAGGACAAATACTATATGAGACCACTATTATAAAAACATATGAAAATATTTCCACACAGAAAAAAACAATCTTTGATGATTATAAGAGCGGGGAGGAGTGGGAAGCGGAAATCACTAACTAGTATTGACTTTGGTGAAGGGAAAGACAGCACACAGTATAGGGGAAGTCAGCACAACTTGGCCAGGCAACATCGTAGAAGCTTCCTAGCCACACCCAAACACCTCGAGGAACCTAGTTCCTGGGGCTGAGGGCTGGGGACCATGGTCTCAGGGAACATCCAGGTCACTTGACATAACATACTTCAGAAAGAAAATGTTCTACATCCTACACTAGTGAATAGTGTCTAGGGTCTTAAAAGCTTGTGAGTGGCCATCTAAGATACATCTGTTGGTCCTGTCCAGAGCAAAAGAGACTGAAGAAAACCAAAGACACAAAGGAAATATTAGTCAAAGGACTAATGGGCCACATGAAGCACAGCCTCAACCAGCCTGAACCTAGAAGAACTAGATGGTGCCCAGCAACCAACCACAGATGGCTCTGACAGGGATCACAATAGAGGGTCCCAGACAGAGCAGGAGAAAATTGTAGAACAAAATTCAAATTTACAAATACAGACTAGATTTACTGGTCTGACAGAGACTGGAGGAACCCCTGAGACTATGGCCCCTGGACACCCTGCTAACTCAGAACTGAAGGCACTCCTGAAGTCCACCTTATAGCCAAAGATTAAACCGACCTATAAAACAAACAATAACACATGTGAGGAACATACTCCTTAGTTCCATCAAGTATGTGAGACCAAATGGGTAATACTTGCCCAAAAGCAAAGATGAGAAGTCAGGAAGGGACAGGAAAGCTGGACAAATAGACACAGAACACAGGGTAGAAAGGAAAATGAGGAGAGTGCTTACACATTGAGGGAATTGCAACCAATGTCACAAAACAATTTGTGTATAAATTTTTTAATGAGAAAATAATTTGCACTGTAAACTTTCACATAAAACACAACAAAATTAAAAAAAGTCAGATTGATACACAAGAGAGGAAAGGGCTATTAAATTAAGTAACTTCCTTAGAAAACTGGAGGGGATAGAGTTCAAAAGTAAGTGGAGGGATGAACCTTAGATACAAAAATACTTGATACATGATACAAGGAAGAAATACTATAATGATTACAGTCCTCGTTTCTGCACCTGGTCATGTGATCATAACTGGTATTTAGAACTACCTTCTTCCACCACACATTTCATATTCCCTTTACCCTCAGCAAGCACCTCAGCTGATCATGGTTCTTTGCCTGGTGGGGTGACCCAAACCTTCATTCCTGAAGGATCTGGGCCATTAATAGTCATGTTAGAATTGGGTTGTTGTAGCTTTCCATTGACTTTAATTACAGGACATGATAATACTAAAACACGCCCTAAGGAATCTCTTAATATTCCAGATGTACTCTTTTCACCTCCATTATGCAACATAAATCCGATTTCCCTTTGGTAGTCAGGGTCAATCACACCAGCCAGTATGGTAACTCCATTCTTTGCCTATTGATCCAAGGTCACAAAGAGCCCAAAGTGGCCGAGTGGCATTCTTAAATTCCAGTTTAATGGAATCTGTGTTGTGTCTCTATGAGTCAGAATCAACTCGACGGCAATGGGTTTGGTTTTGTGGTTTTCTATGTTGTGTCTCCAGGTGGGAGCATTCCTCCCTTTGGAACTAAGATCTCCATATCTGCAGAGCATAGGATTGTAGGGACAGGGAGCAAAAATTTTGTAAATGGGTCACTAGGGGTAATGGTAGTACCACTCCCATCTCCAACCCTTGATTCCTGGAACTGTGAGCCCTGGCTACGGGAGAAACAGCACCATATATTGGATGCTGGTTTAGAACATATACATCCTCCTGGAAACACATTGCCCCAACCTGGCAAAGTGTTGCCACCTAGCCGGTGCCATAATTTTGTCTTTAGAAGGCCATTCCATTGTTCTATCAAGCCAGCCACTTCAGGACAATGGGGACCAGTGAATTCCAAGAGAATGAACACATTGCCATAATTCATTTGCTGTGAAGTGAGTTCGTTGATCTGAGATGATGCTGTGTGGGATACCATGACGGTGGATAAAGCATTCTGTGAGTCCACAGAAGGTAGTTTTGGCAGAGGCATTGCATGCAGGGAAGGTAAATCTGTATCCAGAGTAAGTGCCTATCCCAGAAAGAACAAAAGACTGCCCTTTCCATGATGTAAGCAGTCCAGTGTAATCAACGTGCCACCAGGTTGTTGGCTGATCACCTCAAGGAATGGTGCCATATCGGGGACTCGGTGTTGGTCTGTGCTGCTAGCAGTTTGGGCACTCAGCAGTGGCTATAGCCAAATCAGCCTGCGTGAGTGGAATTCCATCTTGCTGAGCCCATGCATAACCTCCATCTCAGCCACCATGTCCACTTTGTTCATGAGCCCCCCATTGGGCAATGACAGGAGTGGCTGGGGGAAAAGGATGGCTAGTTTCCACAGAATGTGTCATCCTATCCACTTGATTGTTAAAACCCCCCCTACCATGGTCACCCTTTGGTGAGCATTCACATGAAACACAAATGTCTTCATCTCTTTGGCCCATTGAGAGAGAACTATCCATATACCTCTTCCCTATACCTTGCCTCCGTTTTTCCAATCATGTTTCTTCCAAGTCCTGATCATCCAGCCAAACTATTGGCCACAGCCCATGAATCAACATACAATCGCACATCTGGCCATTTCTCCTTTGAAGCAAAGTGAATAATCAGGTGCACTGCTTGAAGTTCTGCCCATTAGGAGGATTTTCCTTCACCACTGTCCTTCAGAGAGGTCCCAGAGAGGGGCCACAGTGCTACTGCTGTCCACTTTTGAGTGTTGCCTGCATATCTCGCAGAACTATCTGTAAGCCAGGCATGAATTTTCTTTTCCTCAGTAAACTGTTCATAAGAAACTCTCCATGAGGCCATAGGTGCAGACTGAGAGAGGGAAGGTAATGTGATAGGATTGGAGACCATGGGCATTTGGGCCTCTTCCTCATACAATTTACTTGTGCTTTCGGGTCTTTCTGAGCCTGATCTCGTATATACCACTTCCATGGAAAGATGAAGTGCTGCTGGGCACACCAGACTTTATGGCTCTGTAGGTCAGACAACACTCAGTTCATGATGGGCAGCTCAGACCTCATGACAATTCAGTGGCCCACAGTTAAGCATTCAATCTCTAATAAGGCCCAGTAACAAACCAAAAGCTGTTTCTCAAAATGAAAGTGTTCTCTACAGATGATGCAAAGCTTTGCTTCAAAATACTGAGGGTCTGCGTGGTGATTTACAAGCAGGGACCAGCCAAAGACTTCAAACAGTGTCTCTATCTGCCGCTGACACTTCAAGCACCATTGGACTAGCCAGATGATATGACCCAAGTAGCAGAGTGGCTTGCATGGCAGCATGAGCCTGGTGCAGAGCCTTCTCTTGTTCTAGGCCCCACTCAAAACTAGCATCTTTTTGAGTCACTTGATAAATAAGCTGGAGTAGCCTACCCAAATGAAGGATATGTTGCCTCAAAAATCCAAAGAGGCCCACCAGGTGTTGTGCCTCATTTTTAGTTGTAAGAGGGGCCAGATATAACAACTTATCCTTCTCTTTAGAAGGAATTCCTTGACATGCCCCACACCACTGGACTCCTAGAAATTTCACTGATGTGGACAGTGCCTGAATTTTTGTGGGATTAATTTCCAACCCTCTAGCATACAAATGTTTTACCACTAAGTCCAGAGACATTGGCACTTCTTCCTTACTAGACCCAATCAGCATAATGCTATCAATGCAATGGACCAGTGTGACATCTTGTAGAAGGGAAAGGTTATCAAGATCCCTGCAGACTAAATTATGACAAAGCGTTGGAGAGCTGATATACCTCTGTGGTAGGATAGTGAAGGTGTATTGCTGGCCTTACCAGCTGAAGGCAAACTACTTCTGGTGTTTCTCCAAAACCAAAATCAAGAAAAAGGCATTGGCCATATCAATAGCTGCATACTAGGTACCAGGAGATGTATTAATTTGTGCAAGCAATGAAATCACATCTGGAACAGCAGCTATAATAGGAGTCAACACCTGTTTGAGTTTTTGATAATCCACTGTTATTCTCCAAGATCCGTCTGTTTTTTGCACAGACCAAATAGGTGAGTGGAATAGGGATGTGGTGGAAATTACCACCCCTGCATCCTTCAGGTTCTTGATGGTGGCAGTAATTTCTCAAATCTCTCCAGGAATGTGGTATTGTTTTTGGTTTACTATTTGCCTAGGTAGGGGCAGTTCTAATGGCTTCCACTTGGCTTTTCC